>NC_091762.1:67663854-67966318 GCF_029378745.1 Bos indicus | reverse complement strand
TATGGAATCATCCTAAGTGTCCACTGACAGACAAATGGATAAAGAAAATTTGATACACACAGGCATTCATACACATCATGAAATATTCAGTTCAGTTCAGTTCAGTTGCTCAGTCGTGTCTGACTCTTTGCGACCCCATGAATCACAGCACGCCAGGCCTCCCTGTCCGTCACCAACTCCTGGAGCTCACTCAGACTCATGTCCATCGAGTCAGTGATACCATCCAGCCATCTCATCCTCTGTCGTCCCCTTCTCCTCCTGTCCCCAATCCCTTCCAGCATCAGAGTCTTTTCCAACGAGTCAACTCTTCACATGAGGTGGCCAAAGTACTGGAGTTTCAGCTTTAGCATCATTCCCTCCAAAGAAATCCCAGGGCTGATATATTACTCAGCCTTAAAAAAGGAAGGAAATTCTGTCACTGCAGCAACATAGATGACACTAAAGGACATTATTCTGAGTGATATAAGCCAGATAGAAAAAGACAAATACTGTATGATCTCACTTATATATGTGTGTTAGTTGCTCAGTCATGTCCAACTATCTGCAGCCTCACGGACTACAGCCCACCAGGCTCCTCTGTCCATGGGATTCTCTAGGCAAGAATACTGCAGTGAATAGCCAATCCCTTCTGCAGGGGATATTCCCAATCCAGGGATAGGACCCAGGTCTCCTTCATTGCAGGCAGATTCTTTATCATCTGGGCTACCAGGGAAGCCCCACTTGTATGTGGAATCTTGAAAATAAAAGTCAAACTCATATAAGATGAGAGTAGAATACTGGTTACCAGGGGCTAAGTGGTGGGGAAATGGAGAGATGTTTGTCAAAGGGTACAAACACAGTTACATACAAAGATTAAGTCTAGAACTCTTGTGTACAGCCTGGTGACTATTGTTAATGATACTGTATTAAATACTGGAAATATGCTAAGTAGATTTCAGGTGCTCTCATGACATATACAAAAAATGGTAACTATGTGAGGAGACAATAGGTTAATAACCTTGATTGTAGTAATTGTTTTACTATGTGTATGTGTATCGAATCATATATACCTTAACTACACACAATATTTATTTTAAAAGATAATTTTTAAAAAATAGTTACATGTAGATCTCCATAAGTATGGCTAAGGTAGAGGGTTTTCTGTTGGAGGGGGTAAGGAAGGTTTTCTGAAATTGATTGTAGTGATGGATGCCAGCCCTGTGAATACACACTAAAAGACAGTGAGCTGCACACTTTAAATAGGTGAAATTATATCTCAAAATATTGCTAAAAAAGAATCTAAAGTGCCTTCACTAGCAGTTCCTCTTTGTTAATATCTTCTTGTTTTTACTCTATCAGTCTTGATACAACTTTTTTTGTTGCATATACAGTTTGCAACTGTTGTATTCTGTATTGCAAATTGCATCTTTTAATATTTTTTTTCTTTTAATGCTTTTTGGCCTGAGCCAAGTAGGAAATATTGTTACTGAGATCACAGATTCTAGATTGCTTAGGTTTAAATTCATACTTTCACACTTGCAAAGCTAACTGTCTTTGTGTCCCAGTTTCTTCACCCAAAAAAAAAAAGACAAAATGATAGTAACTAACTCACTGGGTTTGAAGCGGATTACATAAGTTAGTTTATATAAAGCACTTAAGTAAGTAGTAAGTGCTTCGCAGGTGGTGCCATGGTAAGGAATCCACCTGCAATGCAGGACAAACAGGTTCAATCCCTGGGTTGGGAAGATTCCCTAGGTTGGGAAGACCCCCTGGAGAAGGAAATGGCAACCCACTCAAGTATTCTTGCCTGGGAAATCTCATGGAGAGAAGAGCCTGGTGGGCTGCAGTCAACGGGGTCGCAAAAGAATAGGACACAACTTAGCGACTGAACAACAACGACAAAAGATGTTGCGAATCTTTTCATTGTCTGTTTGTATGTCTTTTTTTGCAGACATGTCTATTCAGATTCTATGCCGCTTGGCAGGCAGATTCTTTAAAGCCCCCTGGGAAGCAACGAGTGCTTACTTCATGCTTATTGGCACGTAGTAAGCATTAGGTTAAAAACTGTCTGCTCTTAAGCTTTATTATCATGACTCCTGCTATTTGTTTACATTTGCTGATATACTTCTGTCCATCCTTCGATTTTATTTTTACTTTTCTGAATCCCTTCATTTTAATTGTATATTTTGTGCACTAAATATCACATATGAAATTCACTTTCATTTGGTAGGTAATTTTGGCTCAGTTGGCTATGTTTTGTAATAGATCTGTCGCTTTCTCCTATATTATGAATTCTTACTATTTTTTTTTTTTCAGAAACTGTCACTGTGATCAGTTTTCTTCACTTTGTTTTTTTTGTGAAGTTCTTTTGCATTCTTGATGGAAAATTTATGGTTTTTCTATAGTTATCTTTAATTATAAATTACTCTTACTCATGTTTATGACTGTTTATCTTTATTATTAATAGTTACAACTGTGAGAGGGGCTTCTCAGGTGGCACTAGTGGTAAAGACCCCCCTGCCAAAAGAGAAGATATAGGAACTGTGGGTTAGATCCCTGGGTCAGGAAGATCCCCTGGAGGAGGGCACGACAACCCACTCCAATATTCTTGCCTGGAGAATCCCATGGACAGAGAAGCCTTGTGGGCTACAGTCCCTGGGGTCTCAAAGAGTTGGACAGGACTGAAGCGACTTAGCACGCACGCACAACAGTGAGCAGTTAAACATTTAGTATATTTCCTCCTTCTCTTCCTCTCATCTCCTGTGCATGCTGATTTCAGTCAGAAATATCTTTCTTGGTATTTGCCTTGATACACTTTAGGTTTTTATTTCCTGATTTATCAACTTTAAATGAAATCCTTTGACTTCAACTTTGGATGAGACAGTGAATGCATTTACTCTTTCTTTCAATTTTTTTCCTTCTTCCCTCTTAATTTTTCAGTTGTACCCAAACTGCCACTCTAACCATCAATTTTTCTAATTTTATATTGACTCTCTTCCAGTTTTTTTCCAAACTTCTTGATCAGCTGAATGTTGTTCTTTTATTATTTTCCACAATAAAAGATCAAGAAAATAATCTTCCTCCAGTTTTTGCATCTTTAAAGTTATTGTTTGTAGTCTTTATTCTTGAAGGAGAGCCTGCATGAATGTACCATCTTTATCTTAAACTTTCTTTCCTTGAAAATCTTGTCAGTACTGCATCTGGTATTCAGTGTTGCTATATAAAAATATGAGGTCAGCTTGACTTTTTTTCTCCTTATAAATGTGACTTGATCTTTTCACCTGTCTGCTCCAAAGATTCTTTATCTTTTAAGCCCAGTAACTTGACTGGAATATGTCTCATTGATCATCCTAGGTCTTTATTTCTATTTCATTGCATTAACTTTCTCATTTCAATTCTCTGTGAATCTACTGTGTTTTCTATAGTATCTGTTCACTCTTGTGCTCCATTTTCCTTTCATTTCTTTTATTTTTGCTATTTTTTCTTGTACACCCTTACTAAGTTCTGCCAATTGATAACTTATCTCCTTTTATTCCACTGTATTTTTCCTACGTTCTTCCATTTTTTTAATGGAATTTATTTATTTGTTTATGGCTGTGCTGGGCATTTATTGCTTTGTGCACCCTTTCCTCGAGTTGCAGTGAGCAGGGGGCTGCCCTTTGTTACAGTGCGTGGGCTTCTCACTGCAGTGGCTTCTCTTGTCGCAGAGCACAGGCTCTAGGGCACGTGGGCTTCAGTAGTTGTGGCACACGGGCTCAACAGTTGCAGCTCCTGGGCTTTAGAGGCTCAATACTGGTAGTGCATGGGCCCAGCTGCTCCACTGCCTGTGGGATCTTCACAGACCAAGGATCAAACCCACATCTCCTGCACTGGCAGTCAGATTCTTTACCACTGAGCCACCAGGGAAGCCCTGAATGCTTCCATTTCCACAATATTTTCTATCTTCTTTCATCCAGTTGATCTCTTCATTTTGGATTTTTTCCTCTCCAAATTCATGGCAAAACATGCTTACAACTTTCATCTGCCCTATGATATTTTAAGAAGGATGTACTTTGTTCATAAATTTTGCTTATTTTTACCTTTGTCTTAGAGTATCTTTGTTGGGATATGATTGGGTTTTTTAAATTTTTTTATCACTGAATGATTTTTTTGTTTTCCTACACCAGATATTTATAACAACTTTCTTGAAAAGGGCCAGTTAGCATTTCTATCCAGCAGAGTTTCAGAATACAAAGGTCCTCTTCTCAGAGCTTACACAAAGCTAGAATGCCTCCTGAAAATGTACCTTCTCAGCCTGACTCTTTCCTCTTTTTTAAAAACTTGACCACAGCATATGGCATGTGGGATCTAGTTCCCTGACTAGGGATCAAACCCAGTTCTGGTGCTGCATTAGGAGTGCAGAGTCTTAACCACTAGATCACCAGGGAAGTCCCTGAATGTTTCCTCTTTTACACTGAACTTGTTATAGTTCTGTTGAGGTGGAAAGTAACCTGTTTCTGCTCAGCAAATGGTCCAGCTTGTTTCTCAGGATACACATCTCATTTTCAGTAAGTGAATTTTTTGTGACATTTCCTACAATCTGTCAGGGCTGGGCTCCACCCACTGACATCTTAAAATCTTCCCTCAGCCTTTCTGCACTATTTCCTGAAAGAGCTCTGTTGCTTTTAGAAAATACTAAAAATGTACTAGAATCTCCTTTGAAGTTTAATTCAAAACTGAGTTTTTGTTTTTACTTTTCATTCTCCTTGGATAGTTTCCAGATAGAGGAATTGTAAGGTTGCGTTACACAGCCATGCACACACCCTGGGAATTTCATACCCAAGCTTCATGGAAAGTATATTCTTTTATTCTTTTGAAGATTTTTTCTTTTGCCTTTTTAGTTTCTTTGTACAGTGACTAAAAATAGTTCAAGAACATATTCTTTGCAACCTCAAGGCATTGCTCAGCATGTGGCAACCTGATTTATAGAACTTCCCACTGCAGAATTGATGGTCCTGAACATGAACTCAAACAGCAGTTACCTGAAAAATCTAGACACATGACTTTTCATCCCCCAATTTTCCAGTTCTTTCAGGGTGAAACGTGGACCTTCTCAGCCTTCTGCTGTGTCTGCTGCTCATTTCTAAGTGGTTGAGTAGAACCACCCCAGAAGAATCATCTTGGTGCTGACACCGAGTCTCTAAAAGAAAGCAACTTATGTCTCCCCAGATTCTTCCCTGCTCTCTGTTCAACCTAATCATCTCAGATGCAGTGCCCCCTCCTCTGTATGCTAGGGACCAGTGGAAAAAGGGATTAACTGACAATTGACAGGTTGTTTTATGAATCAAACTCTTCCCGGAAGCAAACCAGATAGCACACTCAAACTGAGTGATTTGAGAATTTAACAAAGAGATAATTAATGAATCTCCTGAGACTGAATCCTCTGTTGGGATTTGGGGAAAGCATTCAAGTGATAATGCAGTGTCATGGGGTCTGTGGTAGTCTGAACATTCTTTGGCATTGCCTTTGTTTGGGATATGAGTGAAAACTGACCTTTCCCAGTCCTGTGGCCACTGCTGAGTTTTCCAAATTTGTGGCATATTGAGTGCAGCACTTTCACAGCATCATCTTTAAGGATTTGAAATAGCTCAGCTGGAATTCCTTCAACTTCACTAGCTTTGTGTGTAGTGATGCTTCCTAAGGCCCACTTGACCTCTCTTTCCAGGATGTCTGGCTCTAGATATGTGATCACACCATCATGGTTATCTGGGTCATGAAGATCTTTTTTGTATAGTTCTTCTGTGCATTCTTGCCATCCCCTCCAAAAAAAAAAAAAGAAGAGAGAGAGAGAGAAATGTCAAAGGATGTTCAAACTATCACAGTTTCACTCATCTCACACACTAGCAAGGAATGTTCAAAATTCTCCAAGTGAGGATTCAACAGTACATGAACCAAGAACTTCCAGATGTGCAAGCTGGATTTAGAAAAGGCAGAGGAATGAGAGATTAAATTGCCAGCAATCATTGGATCATAGGAGAAGCAAGAGAATTCCGAAAAAAGATGTCTACTTCTGCTTCACTGACTACACTAAAGCTTTTGACTGTACCATCACAACAAACTGTGGAAAATTCTTAAAGAGATACCAGACCACCTGACCTGCCTCCTGAGAAATCTGTATGCAGGTCAAGAAGCAACAGTTAGAACTGGACATGGAACAGCGGACTGGTTCCAAATTGGAAAAGGAGTATATCAAGGCTATATATCGTCACCCTGCTTATTCAACTTATATGCAGAGTACATCATGCAAAATGCTGGGCTGGATGAAACTCAAGCTGGAATCAAGACTGCCGGGAGAAATATCAATAACCTCTGATATGCAGATGACGCTACCCTTATGGTAGAAAGCAAAGAAGAACTAAAGAGCCTCTTGATGAAAGTGAAAGAGGACAGTGAAAAAGCTGGCTTCAAACTCAACATTCAAAAAACGAAGATCATGGCATCCAGTCCCGTTACTTCACAGCAATTAGATGGGGATACAATGGAAACAGTGACAGACTTTATTTTCTTGGGCTCCAGAATCACTGCAGATGGTGACTGCAGCCATGAAATTAAAAGAGGCTTGCTCCTTGGAAGAAAAGCTATGACCAACCTAGACAGCATATTAAAAAACAGAGACATTCCTTTGCCAACAAAGGTCCATCTAGTCAAAGCTATGGTTTTTCCAGTAGTCATGTATGGATGTGAGAGTTGGACTATACAGAAAGCTGAGCGCTGAAGGATTGATGCTTTTGAACTGTGGTGTTGGAGGCAGCTCTTGAAAGTTCCTTGGACAGCAAGGATATCAAACCAGTCAATCCTAAAGGAAATCAAGTCCTGAATATTCACTGGAAGGACTGAGGCTGAACCTGAAGCTCCAATACTTTGGCCACCTAATGTGAAGAACTGACTCATCAGAAAAGACCCTAATGTTGGGAAAGATTGAAGGCAGGAGGAGAAGAGGATGACAGAGGACAAGATGGTTGGATGGCCTCCCCTACTCAATAGACATGAGTTTGAGCAAGCTCCAGGAGTTGATGATGGACAGGGAAGCTTGGCGTGCTGTAGTCCATGGGGTCACAAAGAGTCGGACACGACTGAGTGACTGAACTAAATTGAACTGAACTGGGGTTTAGCCTTTATCATCTCTAAGCCTGTAGGAACCAAGAGTGGTAGTGGTAGAGGATCCCACAGAGGGTAAAGAGAAGGCTTCCTGAAGGAACTGTAGCCTTCAGTAGATGCGTGTAAACCACAGAAGGAGGGAAGCAAGGAGTAAAAACCCAACCTCTTTTCACTCTTCCATCTCCCACAGTGCCTCTCACTGACCAAATCCAGTTGAAAGCCAGATGGCAAATGGAGACCTTTAATCAATCCATAAAAATCAGCCTCCCAGGGCAAAGGGGAGAAGAGTGGAGCGTGGATCTGGAGAGGCACACAGAAGATAAACAGCTCTCTATGGATCCACCAATCGACTAAACAAAATTTGAGAGGGATTGTTTTATACTGTAGCAAACATGTTGCACAGATTGCTGGCTTGCAAAAAGCAAATGTGAGATTAGTCTAAAGAAAACATAAATCTGAGGCTTATGTCTTTTAAAAAGTGAATTTTAGGGCTTGACACAGTTTTGCATCATCATGTATAAGTGAACAAGTGAGTGAGTGAACAAATATCTATATTTGAAAGCTAAGGCTTGAGAGTCCCTTGGACTGCAAGGAGATCCAACCAGTCCATTCTGAAGGAGATCAGCCTTGGGTTTTCTTTGGAAGGAATGATGCTAAAGCTGAAACTCCAGTACTTTGGCCACCTCATGCAAAGAGTTGACTCATTGCAAAAGACTCTGATGCTGGGAGGGATTGGGGGCAGGAGGAGAAGGGGAAGACAGGACGAGATGGCTGGATGGCATCACTGACTCGATGGATGTGAGTCTGAGTGAACTCCGGGAGTTGGTGATGGACAGGGAGGCCTGGCGTGCTGCGATTCATGGGGTCGCGGAGAGTCGGACACGACTGAGCGACTGAACTGAACTGAAGGCTTAGAATTATTCAGACACACCCAGTGAGCTTCATCTGAAAATCATCAAGTTTTTTATTACCATTTTATCCTGAACCCCACTGGCCACTTCTCATTCAGTTTCCATTATCTGTCCTCCTGTTTCCACTATTATTTTAATCCTTGGCTATCCAACTACAGCCTTCTCTCTAGTTCTGTACTTTCTCCTAGGAAGGTGTTTTCATTTCTTTGATATCAGTTTCCACATCTTCCCTAGTGAAACTTCAAACAATTTCTCTAGCTCAGCTCTGTTTCATGAGTTCTGTGGATGCTTCCTGGATGTTTTTACCTGAATGCTTTACATGCATCTTAAATGTACATGCTGAAAACGTAGAACATTATCTTAATCTCTCCCAACATCTTTCCCCAGAACACACACTAGTGCTTTTTCCTGTGTTCTCAAACTTCTTCAACACTATGTGGCCTCCTTAATTTTGTTTTCCAACAAAAAAAGATAAATGCCTGGAGGGAATGTTCCTTTTGGGCAGAGAAATAAGTAAATATTAAAAATTTTAACAGTGTTTTCTATAATGAAGAGGAAATCAGCCAATTTCCATAGTCTATGGGGGGATCAGTTTCTGAAAGGCACATCCCAGAGGCAACCCTCAACTCCACCTTCATTTCCCACACACACATGGTCATAAGTCTATGATAAAGAAATATAGTTCACGTCTTCCTTCCTTGGGCTTCCCTGGTGGTTCAGTGGTAAAGAATCCCCCCACAAAAACAGGAGACACAAGAGACATGGGTTCAGTCCCTTGATCGGGAAGATCCCATGGAGGAGGAAATGGCAACCCACTCCAGTGTTCTTTCCTGGGAAATCCAATGGACAGAAAAGCCTGGAGGGCTACAGTCCATAGGGTTGCAAAAGAATCAGACATGACTTTGTGACTAAACAGCAAGCAAATGTCCCACTTTGGTATTATATCACCCATGCCTAATTTTGAAATCAATATTTCTTGAATGATGAATGACTCTACATCTTATGGTTTTCCCTTCTAACTCTCTACACCTGCATCCCTATTGCTACCTCCTTGACATAGACCATCATCCTTTCCCTAGACCCTTCTAGAGGTCTTCTTGCTTCCAAATACTTCCCTCTGACGATCTTTTCTTTTCACTGCAACCAAATACCTTTTTAAAGGGCAATTCTGATCCCACCACTCTCCATTAAGAGACACGTGTACCCCAATGTTCATCGCAGCACTGTTTATAATAGCCAGGACACGGAAGCAACCTAGATGTCCATCAGCAGATGAATGGATAAGAAAGCTATGGTACATATACACAATGGAGTATTACTCAGCCATTAAAAAGAATACATTTGAATCAGTTCTAATGAGGTGGATGAAACTGGAGCCTATTATACAGAGTGAAGTAAGCCAGAAAGAAAAACAGCAGTACAGTATACTAATGCATATATATGGAATTTAGAAAGATGGTAACAATAACCCTGTATACGAGACAGCAAAAGAGACACTGATGTATAGAACAGTCTTATGGACTCTGTGGGAGAGGGAGAGTGTGGGAAGATTTTGGAGAATGACATTGAAACATGTATAATATCATGTATGAAATGAGTCGCCAGTCCAGGTTCGATGCACGATACTGGATGCTTGGGGCTGGTGCACTGGGACGACCCAGAGGGAGGGTATAGGGAGGGAGGAGGGAGGAGGGTTCAGGATGGGAAACACATGTATACCTGTGGCAGATTCATTTCGATATTTGGAAAAACCAATACAATATTGTAAAGTTTAAAAATAAAATAAAATTAAAAAAAAAATAATAATAAAATAAAGACTGCCATGAACTATCCCTTGTTTGCTGAGCCAACAGATGATTCTGGTGTGTTTGCCCAACAGTGTACCCTACTCCTGAATTTGCACACTTTTAAGGCAGCATGCCCTCTCTGGTACCCACTGGCCCCTGAGCTAACTTCCAATTTGCTGTTCAACTTGCCTTTCTGGACTTGACGTCATCCTCACCTAACCACTCACTCAGAACTACGGCTGTTTCACAAGCCTCGAAGTCCTGGACTGTATTTCAGCTTTTCTCTGTCATCCCACTCCTCACTGCAACATTTGAAACAGAGCAAAGGCTAAGCCGATGTCTTTAAAACTCAACATTAAAAGAAAACTAAGATCATTTTATTAGGTTCCATCACTTTATGGTAAATAGAAGGGGAAAAAGTGGAAACAGTGCACATTTTATTTTATTGGGCTCCAAGTCACTGCAGCCATGAAATTAAAAGACGCTTGCTCCTTGGAAGAAATCTATGACAAACCTAGACAGCATATTGAAAAGCAGAGACATCACTTCGCCAACAAAAATCTGTCTAGTCAAAGCTATGGTTTTTCCAGTAGTCATGTATGGATGTAAGAGTTGAACCATAAAGAAGGCTGAACACTAAAGAATTGATGCTTTCAAATTGTTAAATTATAGTGCTAGAGAAGACTCTTGAGAGCCCCTTGAACTGCAAGGAGATCAAACTAGTCAATCTGAAAGGAAATCAACCTTGAATATGGAATGGAAGGACTGCTGCTGAAGCTCCAATACTTCTCCACCTGATGTGAAGAGCTGACTCATTGGAAAAGACCCTGATGCTGGCAAGGATTGAAGGCAAAAGGAGAAGGAGGAAGCAGAGGATAAGATGGTTAGATAGCATCACCAACTCAGTGGACATGAATTTGAGCAAACTCTGGGGAGATAGTGAAGGACAGGGAAATCTGGCATGCTGCAGTCCATGGGATCACAAAGAGTCAGACATGACTTAGCAACTGAACAACAGAGTTGATGCCTATTAAATTAGTGAATACTTTATTAACTTATATTTATAGAGCATTCTTTTTTTTTTTCTTTTTTTAAATTTTATTTTATTTTTAAACTTTACATAATTGTATTAGTTTTGCCAAATATCAAAATTAAACAGTACCCGGTCTCATGCCTCAGCATATGTTTCACTGAAGCTTTCTCAATAAATTTTGTGGGAAATATAGTGGACTGTTCTCTGGTCACATGGCAGTTTCACTCCTGTTTATATTTTTTTGTACAAGCATACCCTGGCAATATTGTAGGTCTGGTTCCAGATCACAACCATTAAGCAAATATCACAATAAAGCAAGTCACACCAAGTTTTTGGCTTCCCAGTGAGTATAAAAGTGATATTTACATTATACTGTAGTCTATTAAATGTGTGAATTAAAAATTGTACATACTTTTATTTTTAAAATATTTATTAAAATTAAGTAAATAATTTACTGCTAAAAATGTTTATCCTTCATCTGAGCCTTCAGCAACCCATAGTAGGAACATCACAGATCACTGCTCACAGATCATCATTACAAGTATAATAATAATGAAAAGTTTAGAATATTACAAGAATTCCCAAAATGTGACACAGAGACATGAAGTAAGCAAATGCCATTGGAAAAATGGTGCCAATAGATTTGCCTGATGCAGTGTTGCCACAAACCTTCAATTTGTTAAAAAACAAACAAAAAACACCCCAGTATCTGTGAAGTGCAAAAAAGCAAAATACAACAAAGCAAAGTATGCCTGTGTTACCAGAAATAATGCCTGTAACTACTGTGGTGAACCTCTGAAATTTCTATTTAAGGAGATTGTTACCATTGGAAGCATTTGCAAATCCACCAGGCTCAACTCCTTGTGTCCAAGCAGTTCATTCTCTGCTGTGTTATGTTTAACTTTCAACTCTTGAAAATGCTCTCCTCCTCCTTTGTGCAAATGTATCCAACTGTCTCCTCTTACTTTCATCAGGTTCTCTCCTTAAAGCCGTATTTTTTTTTTCTGTTTTCACTTGTGAATTTGTCTCCATTGGAGCTTCCTGACGTAGAATCTATTTGAGGAAGATTTGGTTGAAAAGGAGAAAGAGAGGAAAAAAGACTTGTTTTTAAAGTTTCCCCGTTTCACCTAGTATTGAATGAAATTTCTTTAAAATTCAACTAACTTGTTATCAAATAGCACACACTGTGAAATACGCGTACAACCACAATGTCATTGTAAATATATTTTTCTTATCAGAGAAGGCAACAGGCAAATCAACCACTCTTGCAAGGTTATATTTCATAGAGACAGCTAAACTCACCCACTGCTGAATTATGTTATGAAGCCAGTGATTTAACATTGTCATCTATTTTGATTGACACCAAAAGCCTTCCAGGACAGTAAATGTAAAGACATTAGAAAAAATCACTTACAAAATGGCTTGATAGCTTTAATGAGTTTTGAAATGCAGGATAACAACTTAATCAAATCAGACAGCTCCATAAAAGAATTAATTTGGTCATTGGCTCTTTTTCCAAAATGACTTTGTTTTACTCAGTAAGGTGAGAATTTCTCTGTGACTAAAATAGTCACAATGAAATTCAGAATGACATGGGCTGGAATGGGTAATGCATTCCCCCAAAGTTTCTCAGGAGCTGTTTGTATTGTGGCTTCCTGATGAATGAGACATACACTTTTTCTTAAGTTTCATTTTAATGAAAGAGAAAAAGAATGTGAATGAAATATATTAAAAACCATGAGACACACTTAGAACCTCCATTTTGGGTAGTGGGTAAATTTTAGAAACTAGAATGATGCTGAGAGGCTATTTATGGGCCCCCATGAGAGGGGACTTGGAAATATGCCTGCTCTGCCAGACTACAGCAGCCATTTCTTGCAGTGTCAAGAGAAAAATACACACGGGACAATAACCAGTGACAGACAGGAAGCACCACTTCAATTTTTGCTAGACTTTTGACCCAAACTCCAGAAGAGATTATTAAAAGGTGGGCTTCCCCAATAGCTCAGTTGGTAAAGAATCCGCCTGCAATGCAGGAGACCCCGGTTTGATTCCTGGGTCGGGAAGAACCACTGGAGAAGGGAAAGGCTACCAACTCCAGTATTCTTGGGCTTCCCTTGTGGCTCAGCTGGTAAAGAATCCACCTGCAATGTGGGATACCTGAGTCTGATGCCTGGGTTGGGAAAATCCCCTGGAGAAGGGAAAGGCTACACACTCCAGTATCATGGCCTGGAGAATTCCATAGACTTTGTAGTCCCTCAGGTCACAAAGAATAGGACATGACTGAACGACTTGCACCTTCACTTCCACTTGACCCCTATGGAAATGTGAGCTTATGCCCAGACTAGAGGCCTCATTTAAAAAAGACTCATTTCCTGTCTACCCAAGCTTAAACCCCAAACTTTTAGTGTAGCTCTAAACTGGGATTAGGGACTTCCCTGGTGGTCTAGTAGTTAAGAATCCACCTTGCAATGCTGGGACACGGGTTCAATACTTGGTTGGGGAGCTAAGATCCACATGCCTCAGAGAAACAAAGCCTGCAAGCTGCAGCTACTGAAGCCTACAGGCTCTGGAGAAGGGAAAGGCTACCCACCCCAGTATTCCGACCTGGAGAATTCCATGGACTGTGTAGTCCATGGTGTCACAAAGAGTTGGACACAACTGAGCAACTTTCACTTTTCACTTTGTTCACAGGCTCTGGAGCCCACACGCCTCAACTAGAGAGTCTGTGCACCACAACTAGAGAGCCTGTGTACCACAGTGAAGATCCCGCATGCCACAGCTAAGACCCCATGCAGCCAAATAGAAAAACATAAAAATGAAAACAAAAAACTGAGGTTAGTTCAGAAGTGAGATTTAAGGAGAAAGTTTCATATGGCCAGAATTCCCATCAGTTGTAAATCATCAACCATTGGTACAGTTTAGTCTCTTGGGCTGAGCATCAGATTGAGTGGTCAGCTTCCATTCAGTTCTGTGTTATATAAAATATTATAACTTTCAAAATTAACAATGCCCTTGAGAGGCAGGCGGAATTGGGACAGAGTGAGGAAAGAGTAGATTCATGGGTCCTACCTCTAAATTATTTGGGCCACATTCTTACTAATGATCAACTTACCTGCACTTTTCAAATTACTGTTTCTTCTTCTCTTCCTCTCCACCTTCTTTTCTCTACTTTCTCTCTCTCTTAGAGTCCTAGGAATTTTGTCTCCTAAATCCCTGTGTGTAGTGCTTGCCACCATCACTATTTGATATTGACATGCGTGTTTATTAAATGTAGGTCTGTGTCATCTGTGAGCCTGTTGGCTCCAAGAAGGTAGGGGCTGTGTCTCCTTTGGTTCACTATTATGATTTCAGCAACTAGCATAGTGCCCAAGAGGAACAGAACACAGTATGTCTTCAATAAATGGATAAATAAAAGAGAGACCACTGGACATCACTGCCTTTGAAAGCTCTGCTCTTAGTAAATGTGGCTCAGTCACAATGCAGTGTTCTAGGCACCTTTATCATTTACAAAGAGCTTTCACAAACATGGCCTTGTTGTAGAGATGACAGGCCTGATGCCTCCCCCCACCCACACACACATTCACAAAAGATCTCAGTCTGTGTGACTTGCACACAGTTGCACAACTAACTTGTGAGAGAGGCAGGCTTTGAACCCCTGACTTATAAGCCTGAACCAACCCACCTGGGGTTCCCCATACCAGGGTGCCACACAAATTTTCAACGTATTTTGTTGAAATTCTACTCTGCCCATGGCTGCAACAATGTGCAGGTTAAACAAAAGGAAAAGCCAGGTTTGGTGGTTTGCACATACATGAAGGGGTATTGTTTCAGGTTTGAAATGAGTTTTTGATCATTTTTCACATATGTTGGGGATTATCACAGTAATGCGTATTTGCAGAGCTGAGGCCCTAGGCTTAAATTTATGGAAGGACTATGGAACTTTCCTCAGCATGGAGAGTTTGAAACAAGGATTGCATTGCCAGGGAGTTGCTCTGGAAAATATAAGCAGCAAGCACATTCTGTCTTTTCCTTTTTTCCAGTGTTAGAGTCTCCATAGCATTCCAAGTGAGAAAAGAGCCTGCAGAGGTGTGAGGCAGAAATCATATTACAGATTTGAGCAGGTGAAAGCAGCACAGATGACAGGGGAGAAAATGGCACTTTAATGCATAAGAGTAATCCTCCAGGATTTGTACCAGGATGTGTTCAATTTTAACAAGAAGGGTTCTCAGAAGGGTCAGTTTCAGCAGTGTCACGTGAGGCCCCAGAGAAGACGGCTGATGGGCTGGCATATCCGAACGTTGAATGTGCTGGGTAAAGCAGAGGCGGACTGTGAAGTCCTGGGAAGTGCAAATTACAAAACAAATCTTTTTTTTTTTTTTTGGTTTGTTTCACAATAGATGACTTTGAAACAAAAAGAAATAAATAATGCATATAAGTGAGTAGAAATTTAAGAAGTAAAACTGAGTGATAAAGGATTGGTTCTTACATGTAGGAGATACACAGAATTTGTATGGTTTCATGGAGACAAGAACTCCTAGTTTCAAAAAAAAGTAGACTTCTTGGCAAGGAGACAGTTATGAACAATGAAGGAACATGACAAGGTTGTGAGGGGCTCAAGGGTAGTAGGTCTGCATGAAACATGACACATGGCAGCAGCAAATTAGGCTAGCTTGGGCTGAAAATTAGCTAAAAATTGATAGAAAGCTTCCAACTAAGCAGTGCTATAACATGGAAGACCCTGCTATGTGGACTGAAGCTTTTCTAGGACTTTCATTAGTTTGTCCCTTTTAAACAGGTTGGGCTTCCCTGATGGCTCAGTGGTAAAGAATGTGCCTGCCAATGCAGGAGACACAGCTTCAATCCCTGGTTGGGAAGATCCCCTGGAGGAGGAAAGGGCAACGCACTCCAGTATTCTTGACTGGAGAATCCCATGGACAAAAGGGCCTGGCGGGCTACAGTCCATGCAGTCGCAGAAGGGTCGGACACAGCTTAGTGACTAAACAATAACAAATTAAACAAGATCCAGGCAACTAAACTACCACTCTTTGAATACCATAGTGGGTATATGTAGAAATTCAAACTTTCTTTCATTTTGTATTAAATAAATAAAATTAGATGATCTCTTTAAAAAAGAAGCCTACATTTGAAACTAATGATTTTGTGTTGTGTCTGGCATAGAAGCACTCTCTAAATGACGTATTATAGGAAAAAAGTGTTTAGGGCAACAAACTGTATTCTGATTTCAGATTCAATGATGATCTGTAGGGACTTTTGACAAGATGGATTATGTTTTGTGCTGAGCAGAATTCAAGACACTATTTACTGGAAAAGAAGTTCCAGTTTCCTTTATGTGCTATTTGCATATTGGGATATTTTTCTCATTAATAGAATTTAGATTTTTTTCAAGTTTAGAGTTTTAAAACTCCCCAGAAACTTTGAGCCATCATTGAGTAATCCATCAAAAATCCAGAGGCACTAAAAGTTCTGTGACTAATATGTGTGAAATGTTTGAAGATAAGAAAGACTCTTTTTGTAATTATACACTGCAGAATATGGAATAGTTTCTACCATGTGAATTACCTACCCGAGGATACTATTTGAAAGTTCTATCTTGCATAAATAACAGTCAGCCTCTTACAGAAGAGAAGCAGTGTTTACATTCCTGTAATGGAAATTATTTTAGAATCATTTACATGCAACATTTTCTCATTATTACTCAAATCTATGAAAGGGAGGTAAACTTACACAGCTGGCCCTTTTCAGGCAGCGATTCGGTTTATTCTTGTTTCAATATTGTAGGAGAATGAAAAGGTTAGAATTACCTTTTGGATTCAGTGTGGCGTTTCCCTTTGATGCCTAAATAAATGGAAAGCAAGTGGCTTTGCCATCTTCGGACTCTAAGACAGTAAGGGATTTCCCTTGTAGAGTGTTTTATCTGAAATCCTGTATTTTTCCATCATGAAGCGTTTACAGCCTGAACTTAATCCTTCAAACAAAGTCAATGTCTTGTGACTTTTCCAGATATTGCCCTAGTTTATAAGAAGAAGCAGGCTTACTTTATTTCTGGTCTGGTGTGTATGTATGTTCTTTTGAGCTAAAACAATTTGGGAGATGGGACGATCTAGTACAAACCTACCCTGCCCTAGAGATGGTGACTTGGTGGGTGTGAGGTGGGGTTCAGGAATGTGTAGCATTGGGTCCTTTTCTTTATTATGGTAAAACTTACGTAACATACAATTTATCCCTTTAACCACCTCTTACTGTACAATTCAGTGGCATTAAGTATATTCACATTGTTGTGTGACCAGCATGACTGTCCATGGCCAGAACTTTACCATCATCCCAAGTTAAAACTCTGTACCCTTAAACAAGAATTCCTCATTCTGTCTTCCCCTCAACCCTTGGAATCACCATTCTCCATTTTGTCTCTAAGAATTTGACTATTCTGTTTATATCTGTTTGACTATCTGTTAAATCAGATAAGCTTATAATATTTTCCCTTTTGTATATGGATTGTTTACTTAGCATGTTTTCAAGGCTCATTGATTTGTAGTATATATCAGAATTTCATTCCTTTTCAAGGCTGAGCATAGTCCATGGCACATATATAACAACACACTTTGTTTATCCATTCATCCATCAATGGATGTTTAAGTTGTTTTGCCTTTTTTGGCTATTGAGAATAATGCTTCTATTGATACTGGGCTGCAAATATCTATTGGAGTCTCTACTTTGAATTTTTAAGCATATATTTAGATGTGGAATTGCTGGATCATATGGTAGTTCTATGCTTAATTTTTTGAGAAATTGTCATACTGTAATAATGTATAGTTTTTAACCAGTACCCCAGTGGTTCTATGATCAGATAATTTGGGAAACACATATTTAACAGTTACACATTGTTGCTAAACAAGCCACCCCCAAAATGAATGGCTCAAAGCAGCATTCCTTTACTCAGCTCACCAAAAATGGGTGGCTGTTCTGGACTGAGATAGACTTACCTGTTCTCTGTTAATCTAGCTCACACTTTTGTGTCACTTGGCAGGTCAGCTGGGTGCCAGCAGCTCCCACTTGGCCTCAGTTGTATGTCAGGTCGTTGTTCAGCTCTTGAGTGAGGCAATGAAGTGACTGGGCCTAGAATCTCTCATTGCCCAATGGGCTTGCTTTCATGGCTACAGGGTTCCAGGAGAAGCAAGAGGAGAAGCCCCAAAGCACAAGCACCTATCAAGTCTTGGCTTGCATTTCATGGGCTTGTCCCATTGTCCAAAGCAAGTCATCTGGCCAAGCGCTAAGTCAACATGGAGGGCCCACCAAAGGATGTGGAGATTGAGAGGCAGAAAAGGAGCTGAGGCCAGGCTCGTCTCACCACAGCCCAGGTGCTTAATTCAATTTTCCAGTCAACTTTGAGTTACCTGAGATCTTTCTCCTGCCATCACAAATCAGAATGAAACATAATGGTCTCTGAGTTTGCATACAGCCCTCAGAGCTCTGTGCCCCAGCTGTTCAAATGCTTTCCAGGTGTGTGCTCATTCACTAATTTAATAAATACTTATTGTGTATCTACTTGGACCTGGAACTCTTATAGGCCTCAGGAACCAAACCATCAGCAACACAGTCCAAGTCCCCATGGTTTTAGGACTTAAATCCTACTAGTGATAAAAAAGTTTGGGGAATGAGAATAAATGTGTTTAGATCCGTTACATATATCCAGGAAGTTTTTAAAAATTAAAAAGCCTGGAGAATATTCCTCATTATCTCATTCTCCACTCCTTTGTGCCTTTATGAATAGCTGAATATAAGAAATAGTTGGTTTAATTAGAAGTTCCAGATATTTGAATGCCAGAAGGCAGATGTAAAGTTCTGCAAGGACATGAGAATTGACTTCAAACTTATAATCTTTGTCTGATAGATGGCTTTGCTTCTCCCCTCCTTTGTGGTCTCTGCAAGGCTTCCTGGCTAGAACTTTTGGCCCCATGGCTGCCTGAGGGAGGGCAGCTGGTCTTTATCGCTCAAAGGACACTGAAGAGTCACCTACAGGTGAACAGTGATGGGTATCTAGGACAGGCCCTTTCTTTGCACATTTCTTTCTTTTTTTTTTTTTTCAAACTTTGTGTGTGTGTATTTAGTCCTGTGGGAGGAGAGTGAAATCCTGTTTTTTGGTTTTTTTTAAGTAGCACAATTTTGTTGGAGAGGTTGATTTTTATAAACTAACAGTATCTGTTAGCACCGGAAGATGAGATCAGCTTAATGCCCCGCCAGCGGCTCAGAGGACCTCGGACACTCCACACCAAGAACTTGGCCAAAATAGAAACTCACTGCAGACACAAGAGCTTACTTTGACTAAGCAGCTGAGCTTTGTGTCTGGTGTAATCAGACATCGAAGTGGGGGGCTATGAGGAGATTGCATGTGGGAGGGTTCAAAGCCTACACTTTAGAGTCAGACAGATGTGTCCTAATTTGTATTAACCTTAAGCAAATGATTAACCTGAGTCTCAATTTATCTGTCCATAAAATGGGATAATGACACTATCTTAATAGTTTCATGAAATTTGGAACAATTAAGAGAGTACATGTAGCTCTCTTAGCACAGTACCTGTAGTAGGCACTTGACTAAAATATTAGCTAAAGCTGTGTTTGTAATAAATGCTGTTACAGTGTACAATTTCATCACTGCAAAGAAGTGACTTAGGCTTGGATCTCAGGGTCAGAAATTAAGCTGCAGGGTATGGACTTTGTGAACCATACGAGCACCAGTTCAAGTTGAGATAAAGACATTTATGAAACTAAATTTGCTGTTTATTCATAGCCAGTCAGGTATTCCTATCTGGGCTATTACCTACTATTGGAGCAATTTTTCTGTAACTTGGAGTTTTCCCAAATTAGTCTTTCTCCAACAACAACAAACCCAGTACTTCAAACAGTAGGGTTCTTAGAAAGACAAACCCTCAAATATCTCCTTGGTAGTTTTCCACCAGACTTTCTGGAAGAACCTACTATCAAAATGTAAATGTATTCAATCTGGTGTTTTCCAGTTTGGACTTAGCTGAAAGTAGCAGCTGTACCCAGTGGGAGTTTGGGTTGAGAGTTGACTTTGATGGATGGAAACAGGAGTTTTATGAGGTAAGAAGAGAGAGGGGATCTGGATACCAGAACCATGCAACCTGCATTTTCTGAAACAATCCAATTTCCCCATAAACCTGAGACACCAGAAAGGGGTCAGACTCTACCTCTAGGTAGCTGCTAGAGGATTGCAAGGCTTTGGTGCCAGTTAGAGCAGAGAGATAAAGAAATCAGGAGTAGGTGGGGGATCCAAATGGGAAACAAATAAGGTTGAAATGCAGACTTTTCAGCCAGGTTATACGAGCAACATTAGCTATGATGCACTGTGGAAAAATACCACCTTCCTGTCCTCCCCATGTGACAGGAAGCTGATCTGTCTGCCTGGATTTATTTCACTCTGGGGCTGTATTTTTCTCCTTACTTTTGTCTCACTTCCTACTTTGTTATAGGTGATCTTTCTCCCTCCTCAGGAAATCATAATTCTATCACTGTGAAAACTGAGGTGTCTTCAAGTTTCTTACTAGTCTTAGAGTATTTTCTTAGGACAAATTGCCAATTTCCTCTTTTTATGGAAAATACTAAAAAATTTTTAATAGAGTGACCTTGTTTCCATTTGCTATTCTTTCCAATTCATTGACTGGAGCTAGAAAAATGGAATTGAAGGACTTGTCAGCCTGGTGGCAACAGCCACACTGAGAACATTAAAAAGTTTGCTTTGAGAGTCCTTGAAACAGAGTCCCAGTGACAAGCCATGAAGTGACAGAACTAAAGACACAGAGCATCAGTGAATCTGACTTCTCCAGGTACAAGCATGAGGCCTGATGCACAGTCGGTGCTGATAAGTATTTATTCAGTGATTGGAGGGATGGTCTATGATGCAAGATAATAACCTTGCCAGATACAATCGAAACCATTGGAGTTAACACCTCCAGCATGTGTTCTTGGCAGCTCTGCTCTGGACCGTATATCCCTCCTTCCTTGGAGCACTCTCCCTCAGCCTGAAACACCATCCATCTAAATGGGTAGCCCACGGTCTCCACCCTAGAAATCTGGGTTCTCAGTGTGTGACAGTCACTTGAACCTGTGGCTCCGGAACACCTAAGTATCAGGACTGAACACCTGGCCACTCCTCTCCTTAAATATGTCAGAGATCATGCTCTCACTAGTTTGGAAATGGACATTCTTAGACCATTTCTAAAAGCAACTGCAACTTGGGGACAGATTGATTCAATTCATCAGTTCTCCTAAAAATGATGTTTGAAAGGAATATTGAGCTGTCACTATCTTCCCAAAGAAATCCTCATGGCCTTCCAGAGGCAGAAATTTCTTTAACTCCTGATGTTTCAGTTCAGATAAGAACCTCTGATCATTGTCCTTGAAGTCGGAGGCTACTGCTGTTGGGCTCTTTAAAGCCGAGGACAGAATGTCCCAGAACTCTCAGGCTGGTAGGTGACTCCTTGCAGAGAATAAGTGCCGGCTTATTTCCAAGGTCAGTCATGACTGGAGCAGTAACTTATGACATCACATTGTAAATCAACTATACTCTAATATAAAATAAAAAAATTTTTTAAAGAAACTTGTGGGTGGCGCTCAATAGGACAACAATGATGAGAGCAATGAAGCTTTTACAGTGGGAAAACTTGACTCACACACAGACTTGAGAAATATAGAAACATTTCTATTTTACTGATGTATGTCTTGGTATCTCTGGCCTGTACAAGTTCACCCACACATTCAAACACAAGTCAAGACTTAGGGGCACAAAAGTGTTAGCAGTGGAGGCTGCTACACTGTGTTAACCCCTGGAGTGACACAGTTTCACTGTCAGGAGGACAGAAAAACCATTAGAGATATTCTCTGGGTATGTAGCCCTGTAGCCTGGTTATTTTTATCTTTTTAACAAACATCCCAAATATCCCAAACCATGATATTGTCCCTGAGAGCACTCCCTCACTTGCAGTTTATACAACTGTATCTCAGACTAGTTAAACCTGTTTTGTTTTTATTTATGTAATAATAAAATTTACTTTCATTTTATATATATTTTAAGAATTTTATTTTTATATTTTGTGTATGTTGTATATAATACAATATAATTATTTTGTGTACAATATCTTTAGATTGTATTTTTATTGTATAATACAGGGATGATAATAACATATTAACTGTGTATATAAAGACAGCTTATTATATACAAGATATTGTTCCAAATGCTATATATACATTATCACCATTTTATAGATGAGAAAAGACAGGCACAAAGAAGCTAAGTAATTTGTCTGAAGATCCATAGCTGGCAAGCAGTAAGGCTGGATTCTACCCAAGATCTGGTGGGTCTGGCACCCGAGACTTTTAACTACCAACTGCCCTGTTCAAAGTAGCCTGAAGTTTTTGGAGACTGAATGGAGAGAATTGCATCCCAAGGTAGTAGAGAGGTATAAGGTATATTGAGAAGGGAATGAATGACTCCGCTGCAGAAGTCATGTTTAGGACTTAGATCATCTATTTGTGGCCCAGACCATACTTAGTTGATTAATGTCCAAACCTATAGAAACAGAAACTTTGAAGAACCCCAGTAACCAGCTGTCAAGATGGGTCTGGAAGGAATGGGAACCCCAGTACTCTAGAAATGAGAAAGGAAAAGTATCCATAAGAAGCAGCTCTTGGGCTTCACTCAACGTGGACTGGGGGAAGGTCTTGCTTCTGAATGGGAGTCAAAACCAAGAACAGTAGAAAAGGGATACAAAATGTGAAAAAAGTATTTAAATTTCTGATGCAAAGTCTTGATAGGTTTTTCTGTGTTACAGAAAGCTTCTGTATTAAGAGGAAGGCTAGAAGGACAGGTCCTGATTGAATTGAATAGATCTCCTGTCAGTAGGTGAGCCCTTCTTCATTGTGAGCCAGTAGAAAGGCTTTTATAATACTGTGGCCTAGATGCTTTTAATTGAAGTTCCAGAATATTATGGGTAAATTAGGAAAGTTTTCTAATTCATCTTAATATTATTTATTCACTCATGAACACTTATCAAGTGTTTTTGATGAACCAGCTCTACTCTAGGGGAGACAGAAAGGGATAAGGTGGAAGAGGTTATAGAAATAAAAAAAAATCATCCTCATCCCTGCATCTCTCACAGGTGAGTGGTGGAGACAGACAAGAAAACCAACACCAGCTTCATAAAGTGGTTCCATAGATATGTGAGAGAGTTGCTTATGATATCTCTGAGGCCCTTAAAACCTCTTAGGGGTGGAGAAGTCAATTCCAAGACAGTACTTTAAGGAAGTTTCTCTTTGTGTCTCAATAGATTTGTAGTGGTCCAGGCTGCTGTGGAGGGCATCTTGGGCGGAGGGAGCAGTGTGTACATGCCTCAATCATGTAGGTGCACTGTGAACAATAGAACTAGCGAGCTGGTCACCCACCTCCTATGTACTCTTTGATGGAGGTTTCAAACCCAGTTCTAGACCTTCAAGAATCCCACGTCATAGTCTGTGTCTCAGTAGATAGTCAGGCTCCATTTCTAGATCCTTCTCTGTGATTGTGTGTCTAACTTTGTACTAAAGCACCTGGACAATGAATATATTAAAGCCATTCAGATCTACAAATTTAATGTAATCTCTATCAAATTACCCAGGACATTTTTCAAAGCACTAGAACAAATAATCCTAAAATTATATAGAACCATAGGAGACCCAGAACTGCCAAAGCAATTGTAAAGAAAAAGAACAAAGCCCTCCTAGACTTCAGACAATACTTAGAAAGTTACAATAATCAAAGCAGTGTGGTACTGGCACAGAAACAGACATCAGGATCAATGGAACAGAACAGAAAGTCCAGAAATAAATCCACACACCTACAGTCAATTTAATCTTTGATAAAGGAGGCAAGAGTATAAAATGGTGAAAAAACAGTCTCTTCAACAAATGGTGTTGGAAAAACTGGACAGCCACATGTAGATCACTGAAAATAAAACACATCCTCACACTGCACAAAAAGCAAGCTCAAATTGGCTTAAAGACTTAAATATAGGACATGACACCATAAAACTCCTAGAAGATAACATAAGCAGAACATTCTCTGACATAAATCATACCAATGTATTCTTATTGAACTCATTGAACTACCAATGAACTCTTCAATGAGTTCAGTCTCCCAAGGCAATATAAATAAAAGCACAAATAAACAAATGACCTAATCAAATTTATAAGCTTTTGCACAGCAAAGAAAACCATCAGCAAAACCAAGACAACCTATGGACTGGGAGAAAACATTTCCAAATGATATGACTGATAAGGGCTTAATTTTCAAAATATACAAGCAGTTAATTCAGCTCAGCAACAAGAAAGCAAACAACCCAACTGAAATATGGGTTCAGTTCAGTTCAGTTCAGTTGCTCAGTCGTGTCCGACTCTTTGTGACCCCATGAATCGAAGCACGCCAGGCCTCCCTGTCCATCACCAACTCCCGGAGTTCACTCAGACTCACGTGCATCGAGTCAGTGATGCCATCCAGCCATCTCATCCTCTGTCGTCCCCTTCTCCTCCTGCCCCCAATCCCTCCCAGCATCAGTCTTTTCCAATGAGTCAACTATTCTCATGAGGTGGCCAAAGTATTGGAATTCCAGCTTTAGCATCAGTCCTTCCAATGAACACCCAGGACTGACCTCCTTTAGAATGGACTGATTGGATCTCCTTGCAGTCCAAGGGACTCTCAAGAGTCTTCTCCAACACCGCAGTTCAAAAGCACCAGTTCTTCGGTGCTCAGCTTTCTTCACAGTCCAACTCTCACATCCATACATGACCACGGGAAAAACCACAGCCTTGACTAGACGGACCTTTGTTGGTCCGTAATGTCTCTGCTTTTGAATATGCTATCTAGGTTGGTCATAACTTTCCTTCCAAGGAGTAAGTGTCTTTTAATTTCATGGCTTCAATCACCATCTGCAGTAGGAAACCTAAATACATATTTCTCCAAAGAATACATAGAGATGACCAAAAGGGACATGAAAACATGCTCAACATTGCTGCTGCTAAGTCACTTCAGTCGTATCTGACTCTACGCGACCCCATGGACTGCAGCCTACCAGGCTCCTCCATTCCACAGGAGTTTCCAGGCAAGAGTACTGGAGTGGGTGGCCGGTGCCTTCTCCAAGTATTAGAGACACGCAAACCAAAACTGCAATGAGATACTACCTCAGTCCAGTCAGAATGGCCGTCATTAAAAAGTCATTTAAAATATTCTAAAAATAACAAATGCTGGAGAGGTATGGGGAAAAGAGAACTCTACTACACTGTTGGTGAGAAAGTAAATTGGTGCAGCCACTATGGAAAATAATATGGAAGTTCCTAAAAAAACTGAAAATAGAGTTGCCATGCTGCTGCTGCTAAGTCGCTTCAGTTGTGTCCGACCCTGTGCGACCCCATAGACAGCAGCCCACCAGGCTCCCCCGTCCCGGGGATTCTCCAGGCAAGAACACTGGAGTGGGTTGCATTTCCTTCTCCAATGCATGAAAGTGAAAAGTCAAAGTGAAGTCGCTCAGTCATGCCTGACTCTTAGCGACCCCATGGACTGGAGCCTACCAGGCAACTCTGTCCATGGGATTTTCCAGGCAAGAGTATTGGAGTGGGGTGCCATTGCCAGAGTTGCCATATGATCCGGCAATCCCACTCCTGGGCATATATGTAGAGAAAACTCTAATCTGAAAAGATGCATGCACCCACAGCGTTCATGAAACTGAATTGAAACATTCTCTCAGTCATGTCTCTCAGTCATGTTCACCCCATGAACTTTTGCCTGCCAGGCTCCCCTGTCTATGGAATTCTCCAGGCAAAAATACTGGAGTTGGTAGCCATTCCCTTCAGGGGATCTTCCTGACCCAGGGATTGAACCCAGATCTCTCTCATTGCAAGGAGATTCTTTACCATCTGAGGCACCAGAGAAGCCCACAGAGTTCATAGCAGCACTATTTACAATAGCCAAGACATGGAAGCAACCTAAATGTCCATCAACAGATGAATGGATAAAGAAGATGTGGTGGATGGATAGATAAATTGATGATAGATAGATAGATAGGTAGGTAGGTAGAGAGATAGAGATACACACCAAGGAATAGTACTTAGCTATAAAAAATGAACTAACGCCACTTGCAGCAACATGGATAGATCTAGAGATTATCCTACTAAGTGAAGTAAGTCAGAAAAAGAAATATAAAAACCATTTGATATCACTGATATGTGGGATCTAAAATATGACACAAGTGAACTTATTTATGAAACAGAAACAGACTCACAGACACGGAAAACAAACTTACGGTTACCAAAGGGGAAGGAATGGGGGAGGGATAAATGAGGGATTGGGATTAGCAGATTCAAACTATTTTATATAAAACAGGTAAACAACAAACTCCTACTGTATAGCACAAGGAAATATATATATATGTGTGTGTGTGTATATATTGGAGAAGGCAATGGCACCCCACTCCGGTACTCTTGCCTGGAAAATCCCATGGATGGAGGAGCCTGGTAGGCTGCAGTCCAAGGGGTCGAGAAGAGTCGGACACAACTGAACGACTTCACTTTCACTTTTCACTTTCATGCATTGGAGAAGGCAATGGTAACCCACCCCAGTGTTCTTGCCTGGAGAATCCCAGGGACGGGGAGCCTGGTGGGCTGCAGTCCATGGGATTGCACAGAGTTGGACACGACTGAAGCAACTTAGCAGCAGTGTGTGTGTGATATACATACACACATAGAGAGAGAGTCTGCTGTACATCAGAAACTAACACAATATTGTAAATCAACTATACTTCAATTTTTAAAAATGAACATAGATATAGATATATTCAAGCCATTCAGCCCCTTTTGTGTAATTAGAGTTGCCAAGGAGAAAAGGAGTTAATATTTCTTGAACAGTCACTATCCTCTAGGCAAGGAAGTATGTACTTTTGCAGTGGGGGGTGGGGGCTTCTTGTTATTTGTTTTTATATAATTGCCTTTACCAGCAATTTTGTCACTAAATGATACCCACTTGCTTTTAATCAACCACTGAGAAGCATCCTCTTTTAAGCAGAGATAAGATGGGACTTGTTTTCTTCTGGGTTTCCATTTGCACTTGGATACAGCTCCTTCCTCTCTGAGAAGCCATCCTTCAGTCAGTGATATTTCTCTAAGTGCCTGGTGTCACAGCCCCACTCCCAGCTGCCACTCATACCCTAGAGACTATCACGATTATTTACATCCATGTGATGGCTCACTGCCTTGAGCAAAAGGATACACAACTAATGTCTTAGCTCGTGGCAGCAGGCTGGCCTTTCTAGAGTGCCAATAGGACTTGTCTTGGAGAGAGCCGTGCAAAATGGCTACCCAAACTCAACTTTTAACTAATTATTCAGTCAACGATTTGGCAGGTCAGTCAATGGGAAATGATGTACAGTGGGCTGAAATTGATCACACCATTTCCCATCAACTGTCAAGCCAAATTGTGGATAAAGTCATAAGTAAAGGATCATTGCCCATCATTCTTGGGTCTGGATTTCCATATCCCTTCCACTTACTTAGACTCCAGGCTGATTGATAAAAGCAAGTATTTTACTCTTACAGAGGGAACCCATATAAAATGTTTACCACTTTCTGAGAGGCAAGGGGAGGGAAGAATAGTTTCTCTTTCATAAATGATGCAACTGCAGCCATATAATGCCCTAACCTTGTCAGGCAGCTCGGATCTGGAAGGTGGATTTTAAATCCCATGATCCATTATGCATGCTTGCTTCTACATCTATTACCATTCCATCAGCCAAATGACAGGATTTCCCATCGGGGCTTCTGAGAGTGTGGGGCCCTTTCACTTCATGCCTCTGAATAGGCATGTGCAACTTCTCCCATGGGTGATTTACAGGCAATTAGCAGAAGGTAATAGCAGATTTCATGTAGCTTTTCTCAAAGTTAAGAAAAAAGGATATAGGGAGACGGATTTTTCTCCCCAGAAAAAGGTTTGGAATGACCCAAGGAATGAATTTGGTGACTTTAACCACTGCCTTCTCAGAAGATGTCATAAAATGGGGCATGTTCTTGACTGAGTTGGCTGAGAGCTGCTCAAGCCCACTGCTAGCCCAGCTGGTGGAAAGAGCAGGACACAGTCTCACTGTGTCACTCCATCCCTGTGCCCCCAGACCAGCTGACCTCCTTCCTTGCATTCTAGGAAACTGTTGACTCCTTATAAAGAGAAGTCCTCTGGGACCTGGACATCAGCCACCAGGAAATATCCAGGATGAAGTTTTCTGAGAAACACATCTCTGTGTTAAAATTATCACATTTCCCTCACAATGATTTATGAGTCAGAAAGGGTGGAGTTTTTTAAATCTGTATTTTGCAAGGTAGAAAATGAAGGTTTAGAAACTTGAGTGACCTCCCTAGAGTCCTGAGGTAAATAACTTAATGACAAGGCTGGAATTAAACTCCAGAGCTCCAGGGCAAGATACTTTTTTTTTCCCTAAACCATATTTCCTGAGTCAGTAGATTTCTATTTACCAGTTTCCTCCTGCATAGACACATCCTTTATTCTCTTGCTCACTCAAAACCTATTTATCAAGAACTTACCGTGTGCTGTGTGCTTACTTTGTCCTCAAGGATCTCACAGTCTAGGGAGAGAGACAGACCAGCAGGCGAGCAAAGTGATAGCGTGTGAAGCACTAAGTGGTTGGATGGAGCATGGGTGCTCAGGGAGTACAGAGGAAGGGTGCCTACTTCAGTCTTGGTGATGGTCCAGCAGTCTTTCCCGAGGAAATGACTAAGGCCTCAGGGACAAGCGGGAGTGAGTCAGGTTGACAAGACTTGCCACACGGAGGAAACAGCATATGCAAAGCCCCAGAGGCAAGACAAAGCTTCACAGGCAGATGGTTGGAGCTTAGAAAATAAGGTAGAAAAGGGGAGAGACCTCCCGGGTCTATTTTGGAGGAGCTCGTAAGCCTTTAAGTGGAGCCAGGCCCCAGATCCCAGCAGGATCTTCCCCCTCACCTTCGTCTCCCCCTCTGCCTCCCTTTTCTCCTTCTCCCTCTTCCTTTTTCCAAGAGGAAGGAAAATTGACTTTTGGTCAAGCACTTCTCAGAGTGGCTTCAGCAGAAAAAATGTTTCTACCTCTAAGTACACAATACTGATTGCTCATGCAAAGATTTTTTTCTCAAAAAAAAAAAAAAAATATATATATATATATAGTGAAGGTGGTGAAGGTGACTCTGAAGGCTGATTTGATCAAGGTCACTTGTTGCTAGTCTCAAAAGGAGCTGAGATTTGGGGCCATGCCTCCTATCCCAGGGCTTCCCTGGTGGGCTCAGAGCTTAAAGCGGCTGCCTGCAATTCGGGAGACCCGGATTCGATCCCTGGGTCGGGAAGATCCCCTGGAGAAGGAAATGGCAACCACTCCAGTATTCTTGCCTGGAGAAGACCATGGAGGGAGAAGCCTGGTAGGCTACAGAGGGTCACAAAGAGTCGGACATGACTGAGCGACTTCACTTTTACTTTCCTGTCTCAGCTGCTTTCATGGCAGTGGTGGTTTAGTCTCCAAGTCGTGTCCCACTCTTGAGATCCCGTGCACTGTAGCCCGCCAGGCTCCTCTGTCCATGGGATTTTCCAGGCAAGGATACTGGGGTGGATTGCCATTTCCTTCTCCAGGGGATCTTCCCGACCCAGGAATCTAACCCAGGTCTCCTGCATTGCAGGCAGATTCTTTATCTACGAAGGAAGCCCATGCTCTGCTATGCTATGCTAAGTCACTTCAGTCGTGTCCGACTCTCTGTGACCCATAGACGGCAGCCCACCAGGCTTCCCTGTCCCTGGGATTCTCCAGGCAAGAACACTGGAGTGGGTTGCCATTTCCTTCTCCAATGCATGAAAGTGAAAAGAGAAAGTGAAGTCGTTCAGTCGTGTCCGACTCTTAGCGACCCCATGGACTGCAGCCTACCAGGCTCCTCCGTCCATGGGAAGCCCATAGCAGTACTTAAACACACTGCCTTTGGTCTCCTTGTATGTCAGTGTTTTTACTTTAAAAACTTACTAGGATGCACTGTGTTTCAAATTATATTTTCTTTTCCAGGGTGTTTCACATTGAAGAAAATAACACCATTCTCAAGCCTTTAAACTGTCCTACATTCACAAAAGGGGCGGGGGTGGGGGGCGATATTGCACTGAAATTAGGATCTTCAACAACTTCTTAAATGCCTCCTTTTTAATTGAGTGAAAGTAATAGACTTGTAATTGTTTCAAATACAATGTGGTAAGCTTTGTGATTAAGACCTCTTATTTCTGACTGACATGAACAATTCAATAGGAAAGAGAGTTAGCCATGGCATGCATGGGATGTTATGTGCTACAAGTCTGGGTACCAGCATTCAAAAAATAGAGACTGAGCCTTCTTGTAATATTTCTGAGTTGGTGAGCATGAAGGGAGCAAACTTAGTCCGAGCTGTGTGTTACAGATTCTATAATCAGGAAAAGACAAAAAGAAAGTGAAGACCAGTACCTCTAGGCTCCTCCCCCAGCAGTAAACACTGGGGCACCAGACTGTGAGAGCCCTGCCTTTCTTTAAGTCCATGACATCAATTTCTATTTCCTTCAACATCAGAATGTCAATGAAGTAGAGCAGAGAATGCTTCCACAGATATTAAAATGACAGAGTCTTATTCTCCCTTAATTGGAGAACAGAGCTGACAGCTATCCAATTGGTATGGTTTTAAGTGGTGCAAATACACATGTCTCAAGGAGCCAGGAAGGAAGGATAACCATACAAGGCTGGCCTGGTGAATGCCAAGGGCACGAGGCACATGCCAGTCTCTATATGGAGGGCTGTTGCCCATCTCAGCTCTGCGTGTCTGGGATCACAAGGGAATAGGGATACCCAGTGACCCAGATCCTCTATGTTTTCAAGGGAAGCTAAAATTCTAATTTTTGCGTTTCTCTTCTGTATTTTTAAACTGGAAAACTTCTAACCTACAATGTTGTAACCCTGGTTTGTATCCTTATTTTGTGGAAGGAAGAGTCATAGTTTACTGCATATTATTTCAAGTCCATACTTGGGATTTTGTAAATCTCAATAATTAGGGAAAGAGATTTGGTATTAAATATGGAAAGCGAGTCTTCTTCTAAATATGGAAGCCACGTTACAGAGACCTTCTGTAAGGAGAAGTTAGTCAGGGAGTAGAAAGAACCCTGGGCATGGGATGAGAATTTCTGAGTCTTGATGTGTCCACAGTCAAAGGCTTAGGTAGTTTCTTCATCTGGAGAACCAAAGATTTGATTCTGATGATATCTGCTCTCACCTCTAAGTGTAACCCTTGGCCCTGGTGAAATCCATGCAGCACCTCAAGAGGGATGCCCCCTCAGCATCAAGAGGTTTTTGATTCTAATTACAGGGCTCTCTTCCAGGATGTATTAATGAATAAGAATAAGAACATTCTAACAAGGCACAGGGAATATAGACAGAAGAAGGGAGGAATGAGAGTTCCAGAAAGAGCCAAACTTTGGAAAACTGGTGCACCCTCATCCTCTCGCCATCAGGATTTCATCTATTCTCTCCAGCCAGGTCCAATTCCTTTGTAGATCATAATTACACCTCTTATCAACAGTGAAGTCCCAACAATGGTTAGGAATCAGAATCTTCAGAGCATCAATCATCTACCAAGCGCTTGTCACACACCAGGCACCATGCCGGGCACAAATGTTCATTTTCTTCACAACAACCCCAAGTGGTCAATCTCTAGGGAACTGCTGCTGTGCATGGGTTTGCAGATGGGAAATGGAAGCATGAAATTAAAAGACATTTACTCCTTGGAAGGAAAGTTATGACCAACCTAGATAGCATATTCAAAACCAGAGACATTACTTTGCCAACAAAGGTCCGTCTAGTCAAGGCTATGGTTTTTCCTGTGGTCATGTATGGATGTGAGAGTTGGACTGTGAAGAAAGCTGAGTGCCGAAGAATTGATGCTTTTGAACTGTGGTGTTGGAGAAGACTCTTGAGAGTCCCCTGGACTGCAAGGAGATCTAACCAGTCCATTCTAAAGGAGATCAGTCCTGGGTGTTCTTTGGAAGGAATGATGCTAAAGCTGAAACTCCAGTACTTTGGCCACCTCATCCGAAGAATTGACTTATTGGAAAAGACTCTGATGCTGGGAGGGACTGGGGCCAGGAGGAGACAGGGACGACAGAGGATGAGATGGCTGGATGGCATCACCGACTCGATGGACATGAGTTTGAGTCAACTCCGGGAGTTGGTGATGGACAGAGAGGCTTTGTGGCTGCGATTCATGGGGTCGCAAAGAGTCGGACATGACTGAGCAACTGAACTGAACTGAACTGAAGGAAAAGCCACGTACATGTGCAAAACACACAACAAGGAGAAGCCAGATCAACCAGGACTCTGGCTCCAAAAGACTTGATCTTAATCACACCTGAGAGGCCAAGGATTGTGTCCTATCTTTTGGGCTCTGGGAGTCGTGCCTCAGTCCAAATCTGGCATTTGTCACTCCCTGGCCATCCTTGGAAAAGTAATTTAATCTCTTGAAAGCCCCAGTTTTCTGATTTGTAATTGGGAAGAGCTGAAGTACCTGTTACAAGTTTTGAGGATTAAGTGAGCTAGATAATCCATATCGAGTATTTGTGAGCATTCAATAAATAGCATGATTGTTGTAATTAGTTCATTATTATGGTCTACTGTCTTATTTCTCATTGAACTGCCAGAAGAAGGAGGCGGCAAACCATCCCATGAAGCAGGCAAGCAGGAAATCAAGAAATCACATAACAAATGAAAATGACTTTTCCCCAGGGAGCCAAGACAAGAGGCTGCAAAAGGACTTAGGGGCATCCAGGCAGCCCCTTGGCCCTGCTCCCTGGACACTTTGATTCTTTAAAGTCCCCCAGGAAGATGTGAAACAATAGAAATTCTCTTGAGCTTCAGGGAAGGAAAAATGCCATCTCTGCTTTAGGGAGGAAATATACCTAGATCTTCCCCCAGTGTAGTTCATTATGGGCAGATGTACTAGATGTTCCCCATGGCCCAGTGGTGTGAAACTGGGGAAGGAGGAACACACATGAGCAGGAGCAGGGATGAGGTCCTTGCCTGCCTGCTGAGTGGGGCAGAAGGGGCAGCGAGCTTCACTGTCACCACAGAAGTGCCTTGGAGCACAGGCACCCTGGGGCACGAGAAAGCCATCCAATGCAATGCAGACCAGCCCAGCAGATTTGTCTTCCTGCTGTGTCCTCATCACATCCCAAACTCCTAATTTAACCTTACTATGCCTTTGATAATTTGTCTTATATGTCTTTGAGTCTGTTTCTGTTTTTTAAACTGTGACGTCTCTTTATGATCCATGTAATGATGACAGGTGTGTGTGCTTTGAAGAGAATTCTAGTGTTTAATTTATATTTTTAGAGTGCCTAGAAAGTGGTTCGAAGAGGCATTTGAGGCTGTGGTGTTGTACCCATGAAGCCCAGCCCAGCCAGCTTTGCTTTTGTTGCTGTGTCCTTACTACACAAGATGTTCAAGCCCCCACAAATGCTCACCAAGAGAGCCTGCATCTTCACAGCTAAGGGGAGTTAGAGAGCTGAAAGCAGGTCTTAGTAACTCTTCAGAAAGCTCCCCACACTGTCTAAAACACCATCTTCCTTCTCCATGGTAATTCTTAAGCCTGGCCTGGAGGAACTTCTGCCAACTTTATAACTAGCCTGACTTAATGGAAAAGCGGCACCTGAGTCCTTTGTTCACAATAATCTAAGCAATAGATATTGCCAATGTTTGTTGGATCATACAGAGAAGGCAATGGCACCCCACTCCAGTACTCTTGCCTGGAAAATCCCATGGACAGAGGAGTCTGGTAGGCTGCAGTCCATGGGGTCGCTAAGAGTTGGACACAGCTCAGTGACTTCAATTTCACTTTTCACTTCCATGCATTGGAGAAGGAAATGGCAGCCCACTCCAGTGTTCTTGCCTGGAGAATCCCAGGGATGGAGGAGCCTGATGGACTGCCGTCGTCTCAGGGTCGCACTGAGTTGGACACGACTGAAGTGACTTAGCAGCAGCAGTTGGATCATAGAGAAAGTAAGGGAATTCCAGAAAAACATCTGCTTCATTGACTACACAAAACCTTTGACTGTGTGGATCACAACAAACTGTGGAAAATTTTTAAAAATGGGAATACCCGACAACATTTCCTGTCTCCTGAGAAACCTATATGTCAGTAAAGAAGCAACAGTTAGAACCAGACATGGAACAAGGGACTGGTTCACAATTGGAAAAGGAGTAGGACAAGGCTGAATATTGTCAGCCTGCTTGCTTAACTTATATTCAGAGTACACCATGCAAAATGCTGTGCTGAATGAATCACCAGCTGGAATCATGATTGCTGGGAGAAATATCAACAACCTCAGACATGCATATGATACCACTTTAATGGCAGAAAGCAAAGAGGAACTAAAGAGCTTCTTGATGAGGGTGAAAGAGGAGAGTGAATAAGCTGGCTTAAAGTAAATATTCAAAAAAACTAGATGCCAAAAATCATGACATCCAGTCCTATCACTTCATGCAAATAGAAGGAGAAAAAGTGCAAACAGTGACAGATTTTATTTACTTGGGCTCCCAAATCACTGCAGATGATGACTGCAGTCATGACTTTCAAAGACACTTGCTCCTCAGAAGGAAAGCTATGACAAACCTAGACAGCACATTAAAAAGCAGAGACATCAGTTTGCAGACAAAGGCCCACAAAGTCAAAGCTATGGTTTTTCTGGTAGTCATATATGAATGTGAGAGTTGGACTATAAAAGAAGGTTGAGCACCAAAGTACTGATGTTTTCAAATTGTGGTGCTGGAGAAGATTATTGAGAGCCCCTTGGACTGCAGGGAGATCAAACCAGTCAATTCTAAAGGAAATCAAACCTGAATATTCATTGGAAGGACTAATGCTAAAGCTGAAGCTCCAATACTCTAACCACCTGATGCAAAGAGCCAGCTTATTGGAAAAGACCCTGATTCTGGGAAAGATTGAAGGTAAAAGGAGAAGGGAGTGGCAGAGAATGATTGGTTGGATGGCATCACCAACCAATGGACATGTATTTGAGCAAACTACAGGAGATAGTAAAAGACAGTGAAGCCTGGTGTGCTGCAGTCCATAGGGTCACAAAGAGTCGGACATGACTTAGTGACTGAACAATAATAAAAAATAGTAGTGGAAGGGTTGCCAAAAGTTCTTGCCCAGTTGGAATTACACTGTTTATAAGATTAGTTCCCTTTGCTAGAAAAGCCCACCCTGGAGGTATCTGCAGCCCTGGCACACACTTAAAAATATGTATTTGTCACATTTAAAACTGCCATTTTGTTCATAGACAAATGGAGGAGTGTCTCATGTTTCATTTGCCTCATGCACATTCCTGTCTTAGACTTTAAATTGACCTGAAAACTAAACAGCCTTGGAATCAGACCACAGACACCAGGCCACATTGCCAGCACAATAGTTTAGCAGAAAGATCCAGACCATATCCTGCATGAAATCTCTCAGATTGTGTTTATACTATCAAAATAATGCAAACAATTGAACCAAGTATCCAATTAAAGAAAACTTTAATTGTGATAATAACATTGAGCAAAAGTTTTAGCAATAGCTCTGAACCGTGGAGTGGGGACACTTCTTTTCTTATTGAAATATAGTTGATTTATAATATTGTGTTAGTTTCAAGTATACAGCAAAGTGATTCAGTTATATTTTTTCAGATTATTTTCCACTATAGGTTATTACAAAATATTGATTATAGCTCCCTGTGCTATACAGTAAATCCTTGTTGTTTATCTACCTTATATATAGTAGTGTGTATCCTTTAATCCCATGCTCCTAATTTAACTCCTTTTCCCCTTTGATAGCCATAAATTTGTATTATATGTTTTTGAGCCTGTTTCTGTTTTTTCAAACTGTGAAGTCACCTTATGGTCCATGTAATGATGACTGGTATGCTTTGGAGAGAATTCTCTATTTAATTGGTATTTTTAAAGTGCCCAGAATGTGGTTCTAAGAGGTATTCAAGGCTGTGGTGTTGCACTCATGAGGCAGTTCATAAGTATTTTCACTTCCTTCTCATTATATTAATAGTTCTATTGTTTGGGAGAGAGGGGCCAATGGTGTTTATGCCATATCTCCTAATAAATGCATTAGTCAAAAAAAAAAAAAAAAAACTACCCTAAACTTGGTGTGAAAACTCAAGAATCATTTGCTACTATTATCTCTCAGTTGTGAGGTTTGACTAGATCCAGATCAGCAGATCTCCATCAAGATCTTTATTATGATTCATATGATTACAGAGTCTGGAGCTGGAATCATTAATAGCTCCCCGTCATCTCTGAAGGGTGATGATGGCTTTGGGCTGGGACCTCAGTAGGACCCATTGGCCAGAACACTAACAAATGGCCTCTTCCTGTTGCCTGGGCTTCCTCATAGCATGGCTGCTGGGTCCTAGAGTCAAGTATCCCAAGACACAGAGCCCCACAGATGCCTTACCAGCATTCTAGGGCATTCCATTCACTGCAGGTAAGGCACTAAGCTTGGCTTACCAGATGGTGCTAGTGGTAAAGAAACTGTCTACCACTACAGGAGACATAAGAGACAAGGGTTCGATCCCTGGGTTGGTAAGATCCCCTGGAAGAGGGCATGGCAACCCACTCCAGTATTATTGCGTGGAGAATTCCATGGACAGAGGAGCCTGGCAGGTTACAGTTCATAGGGTCACAAAGAGTCTGAAGTGACTTAGCACACATGCAAAGCACTAAGCTCAATCCGTAGTTAGGGCAAGGAGGATTAGACTGGACCTCTTGATAAGAGGAGAGTCAAAGAATTCCAGAACATGAAAAACTTCAGATCAGTATTTTTAAAAAAGGGACTTCCTGGTGGTCCAGTAGCTAAGGCTCTCTGTTCCCAATGCAGGGGACCTAGGTTCAATCCCAGGTCAGGAAACTAGATCCTTCATGCTTCAATAAAGATCAAAGATCCTGCATGCCACAACTAAGACCCAACCCAGCCAAACATATATATTTTTTGTTTTGTTTTGTTTTTAACAGTCAATCTGATTTCGGTGTTGGCCATCAGGTGATGTCCATATGTAGAGTCTTCTCTTGTGTTGTTGAAAGAGGGTGTTTGTATGACCAGTGAATTTTCTTGGCAAAACTCTGTTAACCTTTACCCTGCTTCATTTTGTACTCCAAAGCCAAATTTGCCTGTTACTTCAGTTATCTATCTCTTGATTTCCTGCTTTTGCATTCTTGTCCCCTAAAATGAGGAGGGCACTCTTTTTGGGTGTTAGTTCTAGAAGGGCTTGCAGGTCTTCATAGAACCATTCAACTTCAGCTTATTCAGCATTACTGGTTGGGACATAGACTTGGATTACCATGATATTGAATGGTTTGCCTTGGAAATGAACAGAGCTCATTCTGTTGTTTTTGAGATTGCACCCAAGTACTGCATTTCAGACTCATCTGTTAACTATGAAGGCTACTCCATTTCTTCTAAGGGATTCTTGTGCACAGTAGTAGATATAATGGTCATCTGAGTTGAATTCACCCATTCCAGTCAATTTTAGTTCACTGATTCCTAAAATGTCCAAGTTCACTCTTGCCATCTCTTGTTTGACCACTTCCAATTTACCTTGATTCATGGACCTAACATTCCAGGTTCATATGGAATATTGTTCTTTACAGCATTGGACTTTATTTCTATAACCAGTCACATCCACAACTGGGTGTTGTTTATGCTTTGGATCCATCTCTTCATTCTTTCTGGAGTTACTTCTCCACTATTGACTCCAGTAGCATATTGGGCCCCTACCAACCTGGGGAGCTCATCTTTCAGTGTCATATCTTTTTGCCTTTTCACTGTTCATGGGGTTCTCAAGGCAAGAATACTGAAGTGGTTTGCCATTCCCTTCTTCAGTGGACCACATTTTGTCAGAACTCTCCACCAGGACCCATCCATCTTGAGTGGCCCTACACAGCATGGCTCATAGTTTCATTGAGTTAGACATGGCTGTGGGCCATGTAATAAGTTTGATTAGTTTGATTATATTCTTTGCAGCCAAAGATAGAGAAGCTCTATACAGTCAGCAAAAACAAGACTGGGAGCCAACTGTGGCTCAGATCATGAACTCCTTATTGCCAAAATCAGACTGAAATTGGACAAAGTAGGGAAAATCACTAGACCATTCATATATGACCTAAATCAAATCCCTTATGGTTATACAATGGAAGTGATAAATAGATTCCAAGATTAGATCTGATAGAGTACCCGAAGAACTATGGACAGAGGTTCATAACACTGTACAGGAGGCCATGATCAAGATCATCCCCAAGAAAAAGAAATGCAAAAAGGCAAAATGGTTGTCTGAGGAGGCCTTACAAATAGCTGAGAAAAGAAGAGAAGCTAAAGGCAAAGGAGAAAAGGAAAGATATACCCATCTGTGTGCAGAGTTCCAAAGAATAGCAAGGGGAGATGAGAAACCCTTTCTCAGTGATCAATGCAAAGTGAAAGTTAAGTGAAGTCGCTCAGTCATGTCCAACTCTTTGCGACCCCATGGACTATAGCCTACCAGGCTCCTACATCCATGGGATTTTCCAGGCAAGAATACTAGAGTGGGTTGCCATTTCCTTCTCAAGTAGATCCTCCTGACCCAGGGATTGAACCCGGGTCTCCTGCATTGTAGGCAGACGCTTTACCATCTGAGCCACCAGGGACTATCAGTGCAAAGATATAGAGGAAAACAATAGAATGGGACAGACTAGAGATCACTTCAAGAAAATCAGAGATACAAGAGAATATTTCATGAAAAGATGGGCACAATAAAAGACAGAAATAGTATGGACCTAACAGAAGCAGAAGATATTAAGAAGAGGTGGCAAGAGCACAGAAGAATACACAGAAGAATACACAAAAAAGATCTTCACGACCCAGATAATCATGATGGTGTGATCACTCACCTAGAGCCAGACATCATAGAATGCAAAGTCAAGTGGGCCTTAGGAAGCATCACTATGAACAAAGCTAGTGGAGGTGATGGAATTCCAGTTGAGCTATTTCAAATCCTAAAAGATGATGCTGTGAAAGTGCTGCACTCAATATGCCAGCAAATTTGGAAAACTCAGCAGTGGCCACAGGACTGGAAAAGGTCAGTATTCACTCAAATCCCAAAGAAAGGCAATGCTAAGGAATGTTCAAACTACCACACAACAGCATTCATCTCACACGCTAGCAAAGTAATGCTCAAAATTCTCCAAGTCAGGCTTCAGCAATACATGAACCATGAACTTCCAGATGTTCAAGCTGGTTTTAGAAAAGGCAGAGGAGCCAGAGATCCAATTGCCAACATCCACTGGATCATCAAAAAAGCAAGAGAGTTCCATAAAAACATCTACTTCTGCTTTATTGACTCCACCAAATCTTTAACTACGTGGATCACAACAAACTGTGGAAATTTTTTCAAGAGATGAGAATACCAGACCACTCCACCTGCCTCCTGAGAAATCTGTATGCAGGTCAATAAGCAACAGTTAGAACTGGACATGGAACAACAGACTGCTTCCAAACTGGGAAAGGAGTATGTCAAGGCTGTATATTATCACCCTGCTTATTTAACTTATATGCAGAGTACATAATAAGAAATGCTGGGCTGGATGAAGCCCAAATTGAAATCAAGATTGCCAGGAGAAATATCAATAACCTCAGATATGCAGATGACACCACCCTGATGGCAGAAAGTGAAGAACAAAAGAGCCTCTTGATGAAAGTGAAAGAGGACAGTGAAAAAGCTGGCTTTAAACTCAACATTCAGAAAACAAAGATCATGGCATCCGGTCCCATCACTTCATGGCAAATAAGTGGTGGAACAATGGAAACCATGACAGACTCTATTTTAGGGGGTTCCAAAATCACTCAGATTGTGACCGCAGCCATGAAATTAAAAGACACTTGCTCTTTGGAAGAAAAGCTATGACCAACCTAGACAGCATATTAAAAAGCAGAGACATTACTTTGCCAACAAAGGTCCGTCTAGTCAAAGCTATGGTTTTTCCAGTAGTCATGTATGGATGTGAGAGTCAGACTATAAAGAAAGCTGAACACCAAAGAATTGATGCTTTTGAACTGTGGTGTTGGAGGCGACTCTTGAGAGTTCCTTGGGCTGCAAGGAAATCCAACCAGTCCATCCTAGGGGAAATCAGTCCTGAATATTCATTGGAAGGACTTATGCTGAAGCTGAAACTCCAATATTTTAGCCACCTGATGCAAAGAACTGACTCATTGGGAAAGACCCTGATGCTGGGAAAGATTGAGGGCAGGAGGAGAACGGGACGGCAGAGAATGAGATGGTTGGATGGCATCACTGACTCGATGGACATGAGTTTGAGCAAGATCCAGGAGTTGGTGAAGGACAGGGAGGCCTGGCGTGCTGCAATCCATGGGGTCTCAAAGAGTCGGACATGACTGAGAAACAGAACTGAACTGAACTGCAAAAGCAGTCAGACCTGTCCTTTGTTCTCTCATTATCCACTCACATCCCGAGTGGAATGACAATTCGAATGAGCCTACCAGAATCCAACAAACCAAATTGGTTGAGTCTGAAGGTTGTTGTTTTTATCTCTTCCAAGATGAAGTTATCTGTGAAACCAGAATGCCAATTCTTCTTTTAGCAGCCTCTGAAATTAGCAAATGAATCTCAAGTAAGACAGGTAAGACTCCTGAGTGGTGATGACTTTATTACATTTTGGTGCTGCCAGAATCAGGTTGCCAGAGGTGATACGTAAGTGGGCTTGCATTCCCCTTAGGCTAAGCAGCAGGCGATACCCATTATTTGAGAACAGCATTGTTCACTTGAGCTTTGTCTCGATAACAGCTCCTGTTTATCAATATGATGCATTGCACTCTGATTTTCTACTTCTGTCTTTCTTTCCGGATATTCCTTTCTCCTCTCTGATTGCTTTTTCTTCTTAGACCATTACTCTGGCTGATAGTGCCAGGTTATCATTGGTTCCCATCTCCCTCTCCAATAAGCCTGTGATTGATACTAATCTTCCTCATGGGACACATTTTATAGAAGGCACAGTGGAAACCACTCTCTAAATCTTAGCTTTATATGTGCTGACAATTTACAAGGTTGCACCTCACACTCATCTCAGGAGGCTTAAGGGGAAATTTGAGAACCGTGTAATCAGGCCTCCTAATAAGAACAGAAATCCCTTTCATACACAGACACTGTCATGCCATTCAGCAGTCTGTAGTATGCCCTGTTTGTAGTTTTTAATTTTTTTTTCCAGTCAACAAAATGCACATCTAGGTAAGTGCAATTTGAGCCATGGCCAGTTCCTAGAAGCCCAGCATGCATCATTTCTTTCTTCAGAGGAGAGTGGTATTTTAATTACTCTAGTGAAAGCTTTCACTTGCCATCAATTCCATAAAAACAGAAAATTAAGATGATAACAAGCTCCTCACTGAAGCAGAAACCTTACCTCATAATATAGCTTCATTTTTCCTAGGAAAAGTGAGCTCCCAAGAGATTTATAAACACAGCATGCTTCATCTGACATAAGCTTGGGGTACAATTTTATTTTTCCAGACCCATGAAAGTGTTTTGATTTCTCATGTAAAGTCTGTACCCCTAAAATATGCAGGCCAGCGGAGCTAATATAATGCAGTATTTGGTTAAAACAGTATTAGACTCGGAGTGTTCTTCAAATGAATGCCTGCATCTGGGAAATAGAGGTGCTTATCAGAATCAAGGGCTTCCCTGGTGGTTCAGCAGCAAAGAATTCACCTGCCAATGCAGGAGACTCGGGTTCAGTCCCTGAGTTGGGAAGATCCTCTGAAGGAGGAAACGGCAAACCACTCCCAGTGTTCCTGCCTGGGAAATCCCATGGACCGAGGAGCCTAGCGGGCTACAGTCCATGGGGTCACAAAGAGTCAGACACAACTGAACACACACACACACACACACACATCAGAATCAAGGCTTTCAAGCCACATGAGCTGAATTCATGATTTGTTAATGAGATGATATGAAACTTGAAGAACAAGACTTCTGTCTTTTCTATCTCTGTATGATCACATTGTGGACCAGCAAACAGTAAGGAAAATTGGGGATCCTTTTATATCATAACTTAAAAATTCAGATCCAATTACATCCACTGGGGAATAATACAAAAATTTGGTTGTTTTGAGTAGTTAGATCTCCCTCCCATTCTTGTTTTCATGTCCGAAAGTGGATCGGCCCTTTTAAAAGAGACAATATCTCAGAACCTTTCGTTTCTTTTCCTTCAACATCTGTGTTCTCTGTGAATAAATATTAGTACTTGTGTTCAGGGACTTCCCTGGTGGTCCAGTGGCCAAGACTCCACGCTCCCAATGCAGGGGGCCCAGGTTCCATCCTGGTTAGGGAACTGGATCCCACATGCCACAACTAAAGATCCTGAGTGCCACAGCTAAGAACCAGTGCAGCCAAATAAACAAAAATAAAATTTAAAAAACACTCCTGGTCAAACTGGGGGTTATGAACCAAACTGTTCCTCCCTCCAAAACTTTGCATGTTGAAGTCTTAAACCCCAGTACCTCAGACTGTAACCAATTTGAAACTAAGACCTTTGAAGAGGTAATGAAGTTAAAGTGAGATCTTTAGAGCGGGCTGTAACTCAGTACATCTGGTGTCCTTAAAAGAAGCAGGGATCAGGACGCAGACAACACAGAATGAGACACAACCAGCAGTGAGAAGGTGACCGTCTACAAGCCAAGGAGAAGGGGCTCGGGAAAACCAACCCTGCCAGCATCTTGCTCTTGGACTTCCAACCTCCACAACTGTTGGACAATGTATTTCTGTTGTTTAGTCCACTAAATTTGGTATTTGGTTATGGCAGCTTTGAGCACTGGGAGTTTTTCCTGCATATAACAGAAACCCATTTTTCTCATTAAGTAAAAGTACCTTGCACATTTTTGGAGAAGGCAATGGCATCCCACTCTAGTACTCTTGCCTGGAAAATCCCATGGACAGAGGAGCCTGGTGGGCTGCAGTCCATGAGGTCGCTAAGAGTCAGACACGACTGAGTGACTTCACTTTGACTTTTCACTTTCATGCATTGGAGAAGGAAATGGCAACCCACTCCAGTATTCTTGCCTGGAGAATCCCAGGGACGGGGGAGCCTGGTGGGCTGCCATCTATTGAGTTGCACAGGGTTGGACACGACTGAAGTGACTTAGCAGCAGCAGCAGCACATTTTTAGGTAAAGCTGTGGGTGAGGTCACAGTGTCCTGGTCTCACTTTCAGGGTTTCAAAAAATTAAAGATGGACACTAGTCAGAGATAAGGAGGGATTGTAATCAGTAATATGTTGATTAAATGGGGAAATAATAGGGAAAAAAAATCCAGTGTGAACTGAACTCAGCTTTGATTTACACAAAGGAATCTGGGCATGTTAAAGGGAGAATGAGGGCATACGGAGGAGGTTCAGGAGCTCAGCAGAGTCAAGGAAGTGAAAAATAACAACAAGCAGGAGGGGAGTTGGCCCATGTAAAACCCAGCTGGATGTCCTAACGGGCACTTATGGAAGTTAGGCTTCCGACCTCCCACAGAGGCTGAGAGAAGGGCCCTGTCTTCAGGTGTGGGCCGAAACACCAGTAAATTCTTTTGGCAGCCTTGAGTTTGCTAAAGCAGGCCCTTCAAGGGGCTAGGGTTATCCTAGAGATGCAGCCTTGGGCTGTTAGGAACTATGTCAGTGTTTGTTCAAGTTTTCATGGGCCAAGGTTGACTGGCCTCATGGAGAAGAAGGCTCAGAGGAGCCTGGCTAGAGTTTGATCACGAAGAGAATCTTTGTCAAGGGCCCCCAGAGTCAGCAAAGCCCACATGCTGACAAACACCACACACACTCTCACAGTCCAGGCTCCCACTGAGGAGCACAGAAGGTGACCAGAGTTTGGTGCTGATACAGTAGCATCAGTAATAGAAACCAGGGCCCTTCAGAACTGTGGGATGACACAGACTGGGGAGGAAACTCCATAAAAGCAGACCTGAAATCTGGGGCAGCCTCAGAAATAATGGCAGGGGAAGAGGCAGATGCCTTCAAAGTTAGAATTTAGGGTTGGCTCTTTTTGATACCCATTGCACTTGCAATGGCAACCCACTCCAGTACTCTTGCCTGGAAAATCCAATGGATGGAGGAGCCTGGTAGTCCATGGGGTCGCAGAGTTGGACACGACTGAGCGACTTCACTTTCACTTTTCACTTTCATGCATTGGAGAAGGAAATGGCAACCCACTCCAGTGTTCTTGCCTGGAGAATCCCAGGGACGGGGAAGCCTGGTGGGCTGCCATCTACGGGGTCGCACAGAGTTGGACACGACTGAAGCGACTTAGCAGCAGCAGCAGCAGCACTTTATTATGTTGTGTTTACACAACATAGGCAGAGAAGTGAGAAGCTGAGTACAGAGTATAGCAGAATCAGGCTGGTGCCAAGACAGCTAGAAGGGCATGAGCTACAAAGCTGGTGGAATAATTTTTAAAAGGGGAGTGTTTGGGGTGCCTTAGACAGGTGTCCTGTGCCAATGCTGGTTACATACCAGCATACCAGCTCACATAGGTAAAGGCGTCACCATCACAGTGGTGGTTCTGAGAAAGCCCAGGGAACGAGCCACAGCCCAGACCCAGGGCAGTGGAGGAAAGTATGGTGCGGGTTTGTGAACTTGGGGACTTCTCAGAAGCCAAGACCACAACACGATTCTGACAAAGACCACAACAGGATTCTGACACCCAACACCAGACTGGATCCACTCCCACTATAAATATTCTCATAACATGCCATTCTTTTCCTTCCTAGCATGTATGAGTTTATGATTATGTATTTGATTATTAATCAGTTATTTGATTAACATATCTTCTTCCACTAAACCAGACGTTCCATGGAGACAGAAACTGTGACTACTTTACTTGCTATTGACTTCCCATTGTCAAACATGGTCCTGGCAAGAGCTGACACTCAGGAATTGCTTGTGGAATGAATGGATGAGTTGATTCACAATGGCACCCCTAAGCCTGTCTTCTAGTATGGAACTGTGTGGGATGCACGGAAGGTCAAGGTCAGGAAACAGCATCCACCCGGGGGTGAGAAGCCTCTGCCCTCACTGGGCCTCAGGGCTTGGATGCCAAGTGCATCACTGTGAATTGGGAGAGTGTATCACCTCTGAAAGGCCAATGAAGAGCTCAGTGACTGAGTCTGTTTCTGGAGATTTCACAAAGGACTTGACATGAGAGGTCCAGGAACTCTGCAGAGTAAAAAGAAGGCAGTGGGCCTGCCTGTGGAGACCGGGCCAGGATATGATCTCTGTCTATAGGCTTCATGGTCCTTGCAGGCAGGAAGATTCATCACACTGACAGCTATTCAGCAGCCTCCAAGCCTTGCCTAGATGGGAACAACAGAGTCCGTAGTAGTCCATGGACCGCTGGATCCCCAGTCACCCAGAGCGGAGATTCACAGAGGTTTCCTATGCTGTGACCCCACCTGCTGTGACCTGCCTTTCTGTGTCACCTGAATACTGATCAGGTCACCTCCCAGGCATTCTGCCCCTTCTAACTTCCTCTGTCTTCTGCCTCTGGTCCCCAGCTTTCCCTCTATGGATTCTGTTTATTTTAGACATAAACACCATAGTCACTGAACTGTGTTGGAAAAGCTCCATTGATTCTGAAACCTCTCTCTCAAACATATGCACACAAACACACATATACCCAGTGCTGTCCCCCTCCAATGATGCTTAAATGCCTGATATTCCGCCACAGTCACCTCTTTGGCTCAAAGAATTGAAGAGATTACAATTAAACCATTCTTATATCTGGACAAACCAATTTACTTGATGAAAATCAGCTTACTCTGCATACCTGGAATAGTCTTGGAAAAGATGGATCATGGACTAGATGGATTTTGATCAGGAAATGTAGCTAAGAAAGATCTGGGAAACTGCGCATGCTTCTGTAGACACGGTGGATCTATGGGTGGCTCTACCCACTGGGTTAAATCACCCCAGGCCTCCCTCCTCCAACCTACCTCTCCCCCGACAGGCAGTCTCCTTTCTGACTGCAGAGCCCCCACCTGCCAAGACCACCTGGCTCAGAGGTTTCACTCCCTTCAGCAGATGATAAAATAGTAGACATGAAAATACAGGCTGGTCACCCCAGTCAGTTATAATGGTGCTCTCTCATTTCCTTAAAGAGACTGGCACTTGTCCAAACTAGTTTCAGGAAAGAGTATTACCCCCTAAGATTTTCTGTTCAGAGGCAGCATTGCATAATGGAAAGGAAACTGGGCTAGAAGTTTTAGACTGAATTCTGGTCCCATGTTGGCACTGACTCTGTGGCCTCCAGCAAGTTCCTTCACCTCCTGAGGATGTTTTCTTTCTTGTAAATGTCATGCCACCTTTGACTTATTTGCTGCCATTTTTGGGGGGGGAAGCACCCTGGGAAATATGACTAAGGAGGGACTCTTGTCCTCTTAGCTGCAGAGGGGACCTTAGTGCTCAGTCCCAGTGAGCACTTTGGATCAGTCTCAACTCCTCTGGAGTTAATTTCCTCTTCCTTCTCTCTAATCCTGCTGTCCCCATATAATGGCACAGCATGGCCCTTTGCATTTAAAACTGCTTTCTAGAAAGTCCACACACGCATCGTGGCTGGGCTGCCTTCGTGTGGAGCTGGGACTGATTCATCTCAGGAGCCTAATTCCAGCCATGGCACTGACCTGCAGAGGTGTCACTGAGAGGGACTCAGAGGGCTAAACTTAGTGACTCTCCAGGACGCAGGTATTATGGCCCTGGCCCCATATGCCAAGGTGCAGCAGATGTAACCCTGGGCTCTCCAAAGTCGGCAGAGAAGTTTCATTTCTGCACCTTTTTGCTTATTGATCAGTTTTCTATCTGTACCCCCAGTTTGTATGTTACTTCCATCATGGCAGAGGTTCTGTTCGGTCAGCTCACCCTTGTGTCTTTAGCATGTGGAATTATACCTGGAAGACAGTAAACTACTAAGAAATGCATTTTCAATGAATGAATGGCAATTGTTTGATCCAAGTACTCTGCTGCCAAACATATGGATGAGTCTGGCCCTCTCCCAACAGGCCACCCCTAAGGTGATCAAGGGCAAAGCAGGGAGAGTTGCAGGCAGGGACACAGTTGGGTTGGGGTCATCACTGCTCAAGAACCCTTTGCTCAAGTGTGACTGTTCCCCCAGCTGATGGAAGGAGCTTGCAAAGATTGTTGCTGACAAAGAGTCCTTTCATCTCCACTCTAAAGACAGGAAATAATAATGACATGTGCATGCCCCCTAAGTCGCTTCAGTCATGTCTGACTCTTTGCAATCCTATGGACTGCAGCTTGCCAGGCTCCTCTGTCCATGGGACTCTCCAGGCAAGAATACTGGAGTGGGTTGCCATGCCCTCATCCAGGTGATTTTCCTGACCCAGGGATCGAACCTGTCTCCTGTATTGACAGGCAGGTTCTTTACCACCTGGGAAGTCCATTAATGACATAGAAGAGAACAAAATGGTCCCTTCAAGGTTCTAGCATGCAATTAATCCCAAAAGATGTATTCCTTGTCATCCAATTGCAACAAAAATAAATGCTGCCCTTTATACTGAAGATGGATTGAAATGGGTGAGGTTCCTTCATTCCTGGATGCGGGGCTTCTGACCCATCTCAGGGGACCAGCACTTGGATGAAGGTCTGTGTCAGTTTCCCATTGGCCTCTTCTGACTGGAAGGATGAACCATTTATTGGGCATGTACTGTGTGTCAGACTCTGGGCTAAGCTCTGTGGATAAGACAGCATCCTTTAGACATTTGTAGTCTAGCAAAGGATGCTGGCAAATAAACCACAGGTGTAGCACAGTTGCAGCAATTGAGGTGACAGATGGTGGAGGTCTGAACTAAGATGTTTACAGTAGGAATGGAGAGAAATGAGCAGAATGGGAGGAAACTGGGGGTGAAGGACAAAACTTCATGATTACTTGGTTGAGGTGGAGAAGGAAAGGGAGCAGTTAAATGGGACTCCTAAGTTTCTGGGCAGGCAGGGCAGCGGGGTGGGCCTGAGCTCTTCATTGGGAGAGAGGAAGAATGGAAGCTTTGGGGAGGCTGAAGATGCCGACTCCAGATATGTTGAAGGCAAGGCTCCTATGTGCCATGCAAGGAGAAAATCCATTAGGAAGTAGAAGATTTAATACAGAATAATATTTAAAGAATGGGGAAGTTTCACTGTTTTCATATCTTTAAACATCAGTAGTATTCTAGAGAGACATCTCCTCCTGCATTTGAAGACTGATTTACAGTGCTGACCTCCTTCATAAGTAAGTCTTTTTTTAAATTTTGTTTTATTTTGGAGTATAGTCGATTTATAACATTGTGCTAGTTGTACCTGCACAGCAAAGTGATTCTGTTAGACATACATGTATCTATTCTTTTTCTGATTCTTTTTCCATATAGATATTGAGTGGAGTTCCCTGTGCTATACATAGAGTTCCCTGTGCTTGTTGATTATCTATTTTATGTATAGTAGTGTCTATACGTTAATCCCAACCTCCTAATCTGTCCCTCCCTCCAAACTTTCCCCTTTCTTTTCTTTATCTGTAAATCTGTTTTGTAAATAAGTTCAGTTGTATCACTTTTTGGTTCCACATATAAGTGATACACGATATTCGTCTTTCTCTGTCTGACAGTAACCTTTATTTTTTCAGCCCTGAGTGCCACTGAGAATGAGCAGGGCCAGGCCAGTGGGGAATCCGGTCTGTCAGACTCTGTATTTACCAGTGCCCTCCTTCACTAACCCCTGCCCTCATGCCTGTGCTGTCCGTTCTGAAGGATATTTAGTTCTCTCAGCCTCAAAGTATTTAACCCTCCTATAGCCTCTGAAGACAAACCCAGGGTAACTCAGACGCCTCATGCATGTCCAGGAATTAGCACAAAAGACAAAAGGGTCCCCCTCTGCTCAGCGTGGCCAGAGCAACTCACTAAGTTTCATGCCTTCAAAGCCAAAGCAAACTTCCTAGCAAAACAGGTCCCCGTGCTCGAAGGGTGGATAATTACACAGGAGGTCAGAAAAATGATCAAAGCTTCTTCAAAACTTCAGCATATTTAAAAAAAAAAAAAAAGCCTTGTCATTCTCTGATTAGAATTCAAGCTAGAGGAAAACATCATAGTTCTCTGAGCAAATCACGGGTGAATGAAAGGATGAAGCCCAGTTCCTGCAGCTTTAGAAATTCATATGTTCATTTATTCAACTGACATGGATTAGGCATCTCATATAGTTAAGCCACTTTTTATGGGGTAGTGTGGAGATGCAAAGATAAAAAGTTATTCTGCCTCCCAAGGGGGTGACTCGTGAATGGTCAAAATGGGTGAAGAAATAATTTCCAGTATGAATTGTGGGGTAGGCCGAGGGCTCATGAATCCACTGACGAGCAAGCTGTGGCTCCTCTGTGGACTCACGAACGCACACAGTCCTAGGAGGGAGGTTGGATCATTACCATGATTTTATAAATGTGGAAATTAAGGCACAGGCAAGTTGAGAAATTTGCCTAAGGTCACTAGTTGGTAAGTGATGGGATTTGAACCCAAGAAATTGTAATTAAGGGCAACTTTGTTTATCAAAGGGTGATCACAGTACCTATAGCTCAGGTTGTAAAGCATCTGCCTACAATGCGGGAGACCCAGGTTTGATCCCTGTGTCAGGAAATCCCCTGGAGAAGGAAATAGCAACCCACTCCAGTACTCTTGCCTGGAAAATCCCATGGACCAAGGGGCCTGGTAGGCTACAGTCCATGGGGTTGCAAAGAGGTGGACACGACTGAGTGACTTCATTTTGTTGATCAAATGGCCTTTATGAAGAACTTTAAATGGTTGGATGGTTTTCAGTGACTGGAGTTGCTGGGGAGTCCATTCCAGGGGGTCACTCTAGGGGCAAAGATGAGGACATGGCACATTTGGATAAATGAGTGGTATTCCAGTTTGGGGGAATTTAGGGTTCTTGAACCAGTGAAAAATAAGATATGAAGGGTCCCTTTTAGGAATGTAAACTTCCTTCTGTAACAGGGAGTTATGGAAAATCTCTAAGCAGCAGCAATGTCATCAGAACTATACTTTAGGGAAAACAGCATGCTTCCTGCAATCTCTCTGTCAGTTTCTCAGTCATGTCCAAGTCTTTGCAACCCCACGGACTGTAGCCTGCCAGGCTCCTCTGTCCATGGGATTCTCCAGGCAAGAATACTGGAGTGAGATGTCATTTCCTTTTCTAAGGGATCTTCCCGACCCAGGGACTGAGGCCGTGTCTCTTGCATATCTGCATTGGCAGGCGGGTTCTTTTCCACTGGGGCCACCTGGGAAGCATACTCTAGCCACTTGGTAAAATAAGTGGGGAAAAAAGAACGTTTCCTGGTTGCTTAATGTGATAATTACAGTTACACTGACTGCTTCACAAACAGATCCAAAAAATGTGTCACAGCTCAAAATGACAGTTTTGGTTTTTGTTTTTTTTTTTTTTTAATCTCTTAACATAGTCAAAAAAGTGAGCATGATTAATATCTCTCATCCAAACAGTGATTCATGGACTTGGGCCCCTTTTCGGTCTTTGGCTCTGCCATCTTTGACATAGGACTTCCAAGTTCACTATGCTGGGTGTACCAAGGCAACAGAAAGGGGAGGTGTGGAGAAAGCACCTGCTTCTTAACTTCTCCAGTGACTTCTGTTCCAATTCCATTGGGAGGCACGTGGCTCCCCCTTGAGGCACGGGGACAAGAAATGTAGTCCTGACTAGGCAACCACTTGCATCTGTGTCTACACTGTGGAGTGGAAGCATGAATTTTCTCAGAAAGTCTACCACACCTGAGTGAGGGAAGAAAGGCTGATTTATCCTTAAGCAGTAACTTTTCAAAGTAGTCTAGCACCTCATTTTGAAGCATAGTTGAGGAATGAGTATTATGAGCAAATGAGTCTGAAAATAAGCAACATTCCTTTTAGCACCAAATCGTATTTGTCTAAATTATTTTTGAAGGTTCCAAATTGATTTTATACTTTCCTACCTAAGTGAACAAAGCTAAACTTAATTTAAGCTTTTCTTGATGACTTGGGATCCACATTATGAACGCCACATTATAATGCAGAGTGTTGTATACGGTTGGCTTTTGAGTGGTATGAAAATGTTTGTTCCTGCACTGAAAGCCTCCAGAATTCTAGGCTGTTCTGCTAAATTTCCTCTTTAACCTTTCTTATCCCTCTAAGAATTTGTATAGCCACAGTGTTACCTCATGTCTCCAGTTTTTGTTTTCTATGTTTTGTATGTTTTCCTGCCACTTTTGTTATCTAACTAGCCCCTCCCCTCCTTAGGCTTCTTTTTTTCTTTTTTTAAGATCCTTCAATCATCTTTTCTAATTAAAAAAAAATTTTTTTTTTGTCCACACCACGTAACATGTGACTGTTACGTGGTAGTTCCCCAACCAGAGCCCACACCTCCTGCATTGGAAGTATAGAGTCTTAACCACTGGACCTCTAGGAAAGTGCCCAATCATCTTTTCTTTGGAGTCTTTCTACTCAAGTCTGTCTGTCTGTCATAGTGGACAGAGCGTGCACACACTTGAGAGTGGGATTGACCTCAGCACCAACACAGGCTGAGCCTTAGAAATTATGAGCTTGAACAATATAACCTCAAACCTCTGTCTCCTCAAGTACAATCCGAGGTGGCAATACTGTACATGTCTTGCCAGTTTGGAGTAAAGTGATAAAATAATGGTAATACAAATAGCTTCTACGTAAAAATTGGTAGCCTTCAGCATTGCTCTTTTGGCACTTACAGGACCTGGTTTCTAACTGGTACTCTCTATAGAAATAAAAATAATCCACAAAACCCCAGGTAATTGGGATCTAGATACAGATGGAGGAAAAGCTAGAATATGGGAGACACTTTGATGGAGTGAGTGGCCAAGGCCATGAGTCAAGGTGCTGATAGTCTCCAGGAGTTATGGATCCATTAATACGCTTGGAATACTAGAATGGGTTGCCATTCCCTTCTCCAGGGGATCTTCCTGACCCAGGGATCGAACCCAGGTCTCCTGCATTGCAAGCGGATTCATTACCATCTGAGCCACCAGGGAAGTCCCGAATATGTTTGGATGTAATCTAAAGCAAGATCTAACATAAGTGGATGAAGCCAAAAGAGAAGTATCAAGAAAAGAAGGTAGGCTAAAAGTTTCCCCTATTTCTTATTTTAAAAAGCTCCCCCGCAAAAAGAAGGAAACCTTTCTTAACCCTGAAACTCTCTCATGTTATCAAATCTATTTACCTTCACCAACTCCCAGGCTTCTTGAAGGAGCTGGGACACCTCTGTATCTGCTTGCCAGGAATCAGCTTCCTTGTATTTTAGGTCTTCCCTCTGAGTCTGAGGATCAGTAGAGGACTGAAGACAGCTGTGTACTGGGCAGCTTGCCCAAGAGGTCCCATTACACAGGCAGTAGGTGCTTAATAACTATATGTTGAGGAAATGAAATGGGAAAAGAAGAGAAAGTGATTTTTCACTAATACAAAGCAAGTCATGCAGCCCAGAGGATGCATCATATTTAGCAAATTAAAGCAGGGGGCCAAGTACTTCCCCAGGGTGTACATCATGTATAATGTCCATCAATGGTCAGCAGAAGAGAAGACTGTGCTTGCATTGGCAATCCTGCTTCTAGCCTTGTGCTTTATTTATTTAACTAATGGCTCTTTGCTAGTGGCTCATCACAACAGTGTTACTGAGCTTGGCAAAGTGAAAAATTATGATTTTGTTTACTCATGTGTTCCCAGCTGGGGTACTGAGTTATCCAGGCTGCTGATGGTCATTCTCAGAGCCATTAAAATAGGCAGTTCAATAAACAAACCATCATCCCGAGAACCAGAGTATCAATACTGACATAATCTGGTTATTAGCTACCTGGCAGTAGTCAGTATCCAGATCCCTGAACAATGACTTATTCTGAACAATGAGTATTTGCACCAAATTAAATAACCTATTTTGGATGAGCTTGCCTATACTTGGCCTTATCAAATGGAAATGAAAACTGAAACACAAAGCCTGGAAGAGGCTGTGGTTCTGGAACAGTCCCCTCAGCTGCATGAACTGGTTTGGTTACTTGTGCAGTAAATATTTAGTGAGTACCCATGGTATATTAGGTCCTGGGAATATTTTAGTGACCTAAACTCAACACAGATATAGACTCAATTCTTGAGAACTTTGCCATTTTGTACAGAAGAGAGAAACTGAATCAATGATTACAGATAAGAGGAGAATTATAAAGGAAGAAAGAGGATCCTAAACTAATCTTGACATTTAGGGACGGTTTCAAGGAAGTGGTACTTTGGACAAGTGATGAAGGAATTACAAAAATCATAGATGGAGAGAGGATGCAGGGGAGGGAAACTTTGAATGTTATTATTATCTCATAAAATAACTTTTCCATGGATGTGTATTGTTCTGGTTTACAACTGAAGGAAGTCAGGTTCTGGGAAATCATGTACAAAGGCCCTGAGGCAAAGTCATGTGAATAGTGCCACTTGGAGCTGCAAGGAGCTACAGAGTCAAAGTCAGCATGACTAGAGTGTAGAGAGCTACGAGAGGGTGGGGGTGGGGTACAGTAGGACCTGGCAAGGTATCAGGGCCTGGTAAGCCACAGGGATGATCTCGTAAAGCTCTCGTCCTCACAAAGCAATGGAGATCATATAGGGATACTAAGTAAAAGCAGACCCTAATTAGATGTGCATTTAAAAAGGCCACTCTGCCTGGTGGGGAGACTAAATGGGAGTAGATGCAGGAGGACTGGCTAAGAGGCATGGCAGTGCCTGGGCAAAGATGGTGGGTTGAACTAGGCAGGATCAAGGGGAAGCCATGTACAGGTGGATGCATGGGTACTCCATCATTTCAGTCATGTATGACTCTTTGCAACCCTACGGACTGTAGCCTGCCAGGCTCCTCTGTCCATGGGATTCTCCAAACAAGAATACTGGCGTGGGTTCCCTTACCCTACTGCAGGGGATCTTCCCAACCCAAGGATCAAACGTGCATCTCTTACGTCTCCTGCATTGGGAGGCAGGTTCTTTACCACTGAGCCACCTAAGGTGCCATACAGGGGGATAGAAATGTTCGGATTCAGCAGAGGTGAAGGAGGTTGAGTTTGCAGGCTCAGAGAGTGATTAGACATGAGAGGAGAGGATATAGTAGGTTATTCAGGACGGCTCTTTTTTTATCTGAGATAATGAAGCCATGCTAGTGGTAATAGTTATTTCTTACTCAATGTCTACTCTGACCATTTTACAGAAGAGAAAACTGAGACTGAGAGTAGGCAAGTACCTCCCAATAAATGACTGAACTGAGATTTGAACCCAAGTCTGAGTCAAGACAGTACCCTGTCTACTTTAACATTGTAAATTTCATGTTTTGTTCAATTAGGTTTTTTTCTCAGTTGGTCAACTGAAACCCTAGCTTTCCCCCCTCCACTTAACACAGCTATATGTGGAACTCCCACATTCTCATAATTCTTCTGCCTTTGACCATCAGTTATCAGTGTTCCTCCCAGATCTGGGCCATGCTGTATTTATCTGAGGATCCTTACAAGTGTAGCAGAGGCCAAAGAAGCCAGCTCTGTGGAATCAGGCTTGTCTGGCAGCATTAAATATCACCTTCCTCTAATGAAAATGGAGTTTTTTGTTTGTTTTAATGAGCTCAGGGGGCCTTTATAGCCCATCTCCTCCTAGAGGAAGTAACTGCATATGAGTGACCTTTGAAGGAAATCACATCAGGGAGTTATTTGAAAGGCTACGAGGTGAGCCAGGGGGTAACATCAACCACTGTACTAGCATTTCAGAATGGGTCTAGAAGTGGGCTTGTCTCACTGACAGCTCATCTGTGCCTCTCTGGACAGAGAACAATCATCTGCCACTTGCTGAAAAAGTAAGGTAGTCCCGTATTAGGAGATTTCTTTACCTTTTGAGCACCTGCTGTATACCAAGCATACATCATGATCTCTATGCTCATGGCACTCATGTTATAGGGGAAGTGACAAATAATAAATAAATAAATAATGTATGTCATTAGAGACTGTGAAAAGTGCCATGAAGGATATAAACAGGATCATGACAAGTGATTAATTTGTACAAATTTTCATCTGATAAAATAAGAATGATGGTAGAATTTGCCTCTCAAGGCTGTTTCAGGATTAAGGTAGATGATGCATGATTTGTGCTTAGAACGGTGCCTTACACGTGAGTTAGTTGAACATTTTGTCAATGTTATTAGTGGCGAATATCTTTCTTATATAATAAGTGAGGGAGGCTGCCTCCAATTAGAGCAGTCAGGGAGGGCCTCCTGGAGGAGATGGCTTTTAATCTGACATGCGGGACTTCCCTGGTGGTCCAGTGGCTAAGACTCTGCACTCCCAATGCACAAGGCCAGGGTTTGATCCCTGGTCAGGGAACTAGATCCCACAGGTTGCCACTAAAGATCTTGCAAGCTCTAACAAAGATCAAAGATCCTGTTGCTGCAGCTAAGACCTGGTACAGTAAAATTAATAAATAATTTTTTTTAATCTGACACATGAGAGAATGGGACAAGCATGTAAATAATAGGGGGAACAAAGGCTAGAGGTCAAAGAAGGAATGCCTTATCTCTCCCCGAAGCAGAAAGGAGATCTGTGGTCAGTGGGGCTGGAGAAGGAACCAATGAGTTGAGGACCAAGAAGTAGGCACAACTCCAGCCAGATGAAGAATTTGGATTCTGTTTTTCTAGCAAGGTAGGAGAGTGAATGCTTTATGCTTTAAAATCTCCCTCTGAGAGTCATGCAGAGAGTGAACTGTAAGGGTGAAAGCTGCAGGGCCAGGATGGAGCCTTGCTGGCTAGAGTGCTGGCAGGAGGCTGGAAGGCAGAGTAAAGACTCTGTGTGTGGGGTGGGGGGTGGCAATGCATTGGTTTCCCAGAGCTGCCAAAACAAGTTTCTACAAAGTGGGTGTCTTAAAACAACAGAAATTTATTCTCTCACAGTTCTGGGGGTCAGAAGTCTGAAATCAAGGTTTTGGCAGGGTCCTGCTCCCTCTCAAAGCTCTCAAAATCCTTCCTGGCATCTCCCAGCTTCTGGTGCTTGCCGGCAATCTTCGGTGTTCTCAGGCAGCAGATGAATCACTGCAATCCGTTCCATGAGGTTGCAAAGAGTCGGACACAACTGAACAACAATCTCTGTCTCATCATATGATGTTCTCTCTCTTGGTCTCTAGGTCTTTGATCTCTTCATATAATGACACTAGTAATTGGATTTAGGGCTCTCTAATCCAGTCAGACCTCATCTTGATTTGCATTTTAAATACATCTGCAAAAACCCTATTTCCAAATAAGGTTCACACTCACAGGTACTGGGATGTTAAGACTTTAATATAACTTTTCTGAGGGACATAGTTCAACCCACAACAGGCAGAAGGGTCCTGACTGGCCATGCCTCCAAGAGGCCGTGCTGGAGAGAAGCCAAACTGGCCCAACTTCCCCAGCAAGAATAACCCTGGCCACACACAGAGCATCAGCATCTTCAACCCCTATAATAGGGGTTTGAATGCTCTTTAGTTATCCCTGGCTGCTCCTTCCAAATCAGCAGGCAGGTGGCACAGAGGTGGGAAGCGCTGCAGATAAGGAATGCTCCTTCTTATTCATCTGTCTTCACCACATTTCTTCCATTTCCAGGTTTAATCTTAAGTAAAACTATTAATTCATGATTCCTTTTCAGTGAGTCCCCAGTGACTTTAAACAATCTACTGACATAGGCGGATTTTCTTAGATTTGTGGAAAGAGGAGACCTGAGGTTTATCTCAGATGGTGCCCTTAGTGTGTGACCTTGAGCAAATCATATAACCTTCTGAGTTTCAGCTTCCTCTTCTATAAAACGAAGGCACTGTCCCGGGCTGGGGGTTCTCAACCTTGAGGATGTGTCAGAATCACCTGTGTTGCTAAAACACAGATTGCTGGGCCTCACCTCAGAGCATCTGATTAAGAAGGATTCTGGCAGAGCCTGAGAACTGCAATTCTAGAAAGTTTCTAGACTTTGTTGTTGCTGCTGGTTGAGGAACCAGTCAGAGAAATACTGTCCTAGATAATCTCTGAGATTTCTGCCTGTGATTCTATCCCATAATTCTACAAAACGCAAATTTCAATTTAATATGAGTAGGCAAAGTAAAATGTCTAAATTTAATTATCAAAATCTGGCTTTCCCAGTTTTATTGACATATAATAGACAAATGAAATTGTATATATTTAAAGTATATAATGTGATGGTTTGATATACATATATATTGTGAAGTGATTACCACATCCATTAATTAATTAACACCTCTATCACTCCACATTACATTTTGTGTGTGTAGGTGTGTGTAGTGAGAATGCTTAAGATCTACTCTCTTAGCAAATTTCAAGTATACAATGTCATATTATTAACTATAGTCACCATACTGTACATTAGATCCCCAGAACTTATTCATCTTATGAATAAAATCTCTACCCTTTGACCAGCATCTGCCCATTTCTCCCAGCTCCTGGCCACTGCCATTATACTCTCTTTTCCTATGGGTTCAATTTTTTTAGGTTCTAAATATGTGGGATCATCTACTATTTTTCTTTCTCTGGTTTAATTTACTTAGCATAATGTCCTCCAGTTTCATCCATGTTGTAGGTGGCAGAATTTCCTTCTTTCATGGCTGAATACTGTTTCATTGTGGGTTGAATATTTTTCTTTATTTATCATTTTTCTTTATTCATACACTCATTAATGGACACTTACAGTGTTTTCACATTTCAGCTACTATGAATAATGTGGCAGTCAACATTAAAGTGCAGGTATATGTCCAAAATACTGATTTTATTTCTTTCATATGTACATTCAGAAGTGGGACTGTGATATCAAATGGTTGTTTTATCTTTATAAAATCTGGTTTATATATAAATACATGTCACAGTCACTGCTCACCTTATTTTTCACCTTGGATTTATCTCTCCTAACCTAAAGGTGTTGATTAAAAGGCTCCTCTTTCTCTATATTCTCTGTACACATAGACTATGCACTTTCCTCTGCCTTGTGAGTCCTGCACATACAAGACTCCTGCAGAAGTCAACAGAATGTTGACCTAGAGCTTAATAGAATCACCTACTCCTGGTAGAACTTATTTGGGGGTGGAAAAGGAGTCAAATAGATGGAATTAGAAATTTGAAAACTATGGCATAAATAAGACTATGAAAAGATCATCAATATCTTTACTCATTAGGAAAATGCAAATCAAAAACACAATGAAATAGAACAATTTACACAGAGTTTTTACACAATTATTTACATGGATATAGAACAATTCTAAACTTTGTATGGAACCACAAAAGACTACAAATAACCAAAGCAATCTTGAGAAAGAAGAAGAACCAAGTGGAGGCATCACACTTCCTGATTTCAAACTATATTACAAAGATATAGTGATCAAATAGTATGGTATTGGCATAAAAAAAGACACTTATATCAATGAAACAGACTAGAGAGCCCAGATATAAACCCATGCGCTTATGATAAATTTATTTATAACAAAGGAGCTAATGAATATATAATGTGTAAAGGACAGTCTCCTCAGTAAACAGTGTTGGGAAAACTGGACAATCACGTGCAAAAGAAAGAAAATGGACATTCACCATGTACAAAAATCAATTTAAAATGGATTAAAGACTTGAACATAAAACCTGAAACATTCCTAGAAGAAAACATAGGTACTAAGCTACTTGTCATAAGTCTAGATGATAATATTTTTTTTACTCCAACACCAAAAGCAAAAATAAACAAGTGGGACTCCATCAAACTAAAAAACTTCTGCCCAGCAAAGGAAACTCTGACAAAATGAAAAGGCAGACTTCCTTGCTGCTACAGTAGATAGGCATCCACCTGCCAGTGTGAGTGACCTGGGTCCATCCCCGCTCCAGGAAGGCTCCACGTGCCTCAGAGCAACTAAGCCTGTGTGCCACAACTACTGAGCCTGGGTGCTGCAATTACTGAAGCCCAAGCACCTAGAGGTTGTGCTCTGCAACAACAGAAGCCACCACAGTGAAAAGCCTGCACACCATAACTAGACTGTAGCCCCCGCTCTCTGCAAATAGAGAAAGCCTGAGTGAGGCAATGAAGACCAAGCGCAACCAAAAAATAAATAAACAAATACTGTTCTTAATGAAAAGACAACCTACTGAATGGGGGATAATATTGCAAATCATATATCTGATAAGGGATTAATATCCAGAATATTAAAAAAAAAACTCATACCACTCAATAGCAAAATCAAACAAACAATCCAGCTTAAAAGTGGGCAGAGGTCATTATGCTGTACATTTTAAACTTATACAGTGCTATATGACAATTATATCTCAATAAAACTGGAAGAAAAAATTGGTCAATGATCTCACAGACATTTCTCTGGAGAAGACATACATGTAGCCAACATGTATTGATACACGAAAAGGAGCTCAACGTCACTGATCAGTTCAGTTCAGTTGCTCAGTTGTGTCCAACTCTTGCCACCCCATGAACCGCAGCACGTCAGGCCTCCCTGTCCATCACCAACTCCCGGAGTTCACACAAACTCATGTCCATTGAGTTGGTGATGCCATCCAATCATCTCATCCCCTGTCATCCCCTTCTCCTGCCCTCAATCTTTCCCAGCATCAGGGTCTTTTCAAATGAGTCAGCTCTTCACATCAGGTGGCCAAAATATTGGAGTTTCAGCTTCAACATCAGTCCTTCCAATGAACACTCAGGACTGATCTCATTTAGGATGGACTGGTTGGATCTCCTTGCTGTCCAAGGGACTCTCAAGAGTCTTCTCCAACACCACAGTCCAAAAGCATTAATTCTTCAGCGCTCAACTTTCTTTATACTCCAACTCTTACATCCACACATGACTACTGGAAAAACCATAGCCTTGACTAGATGGACCTTTGTTGGCAAAGTAATGTCTCTGCTTTTTAATATGCTGTCTAGGTTGGTCACAGCTTTTCTTCCAAGGAGCAAGAGTCCTTTAATTTCATGGCTGCAATCACCATCTGCAATGATTTTGGAGTCCAAAAAAATAATGTCTGACACTGTTTCCACTGTTTCCCCATCTATTTCCCATGAAGTGATGCCATAAAGGGACCAGATGCCATGATCTTCATTTTCTGAATGTTGAGCTTTAAGTCAACTTTTTCACTCTCCACTTTCACTTTCATCAAGAGGCTTTTTAGTTCCTCTTCACTTTCTGCCATAAGGGTCGTGTCATCTGCATATCTGAGGTTATTGATATTTCTCCCAGCAATCTTGATTCCAGCTTGTGCTTCTTCCAGCCCAGCGCTTCTCATGATGTACTCTGCATAGAAGTTAAATAAGCAGGGTGATAATATACAGCCTTGACGTACTCCTTTTCCTATTTGGAACCAGTCTGTTATTCCATGTCCAGTTCGAACTGTTGCTTCCTGACCTGCATACAGGTTTCTCAAGAGGCAGGTCAGGTGGTCTGGTATTCCCATCTCTTAAACAATTGTCCACAGTTTATTGTGATCCACACAGTCAAAGGCTTTGGCAGAGTCAATAAAGCAGAAATAGATGTTTTTCTGGAACTCTCTTGCTTTTTCCATGATCCAGCGGATGTTGGCAATTTGATCTCTGGTTCCTCTGCCTTTTCTAAAACCAGCTTGAACATCTGGAAGTTCACAGTTCACATATTGCTGAAGCCTGGCTTGGAGAATTTTGAGCATTACTTTACTAGCATGTGAGATGAGTGCAATTGTGCAGTAGTTTGAGCGTTCTTTGACATTGCCTTTCTTTGGGATTTGAGTGAATACTGACCTTTTCCAGTCCTGTGGCCACTGCTGAGTTTTCCAAATTTGCTGGCATATCGAGTGCAGCACTTTCACAGCATCATCTTTCAGGATTTGAAATAGCTCCACTGGAATTCCATCACTTCCACTAGCTTTGTTTGTAGTGATGCTTTCTAAGGCCCACTTGACTTCACATTCCAGGATGTCTGGCTCTAGGTCAGTGATCACACCATCGTGATTATCTGGGTCGTGAAAATCTTTTTTGTACAGTTCTTTTGTGTATTCTTGCCACGTCTTCTTAATCATCAGGGAAATACATATCTAAATCACAGTGAGATATCATTCATGCCTGTAAGAAGAATTGTTATCAATAAGATGAAAAATAACATGTCTTGGTAGAGATGTGCATCTCTTTAGGATTATGGGAATGTTCTTTTTTTTTAATTTTATTTTATTTTTTAACTTTACAATATTGTATTGGTTTTGCCATATATCAAAATGAATCCACCACAGGTATACATGTGTTCCCCATCCTGAACTCTCCTCCCTCCTCCCTCCCCATACCATCCCTCTGGGTCATCCCAGTGCACCAGCCCCAAATGTTGTTAAACTAGATCATAGTGATGGTCATAAAACTCTGTAAATATTCTTAAAATCATTGAACTTACATTTAAAAGGAGTGAATTTTATGGTATGTAAATTATATATAAATAAAGTTGTCTAAAGGCATTTAAGTAATAGAATGCAATTCCATTAAAATTTAAAAAAAAAAGAAAACTAATGGGATTTCCTGGGCCTCTCTTTGAAGGTCACCTAATGCTGAAAGTGTTTATGACATATGCAGGAGAATTCAAATACCTCTGTTTAGAAAATATCAACCTACTTACCCAGACCAGAAAATATTAGACTGGTTACTAGTTGGTAGAATGGTGACACTTAAATACATTAAGCACATTTCTTTCATATTCTTGATGTACCAGGCACTGTGGTAAGTGCTATATGCTTTATTCTTCAGTCACTCATTCAAAAATATTTATTGATCTTATATTTTATGCTCAGCATTGTTCTTTATGCTGAAGACACAGTATGAGTAAGACAAAGTCCCACATTTCTTGGAGCTTACATTCTAGTAAGGGAGAAAGACATAAACATGTAAACACACAAGCCATAATACAGATTACTTTAGGTGGTGATATATGAGTTCAAAAATAAGCCTGGATAATGGAGAGAGTCGCAGAAGATGGCAAAGGAGGGCAGTGGAAATTGAGGGCTCAGGGAAGGTTTCTGGCAGAGGAGGGGGTAGGCTGAGGTAACATTTGAAGAATATAAAAGTGTCATCATGCAAGGATCAGGAGAACAGTGTCCTGGGTGGGGAAATAGCTAATATAAATCACATCAGGCCATAGGAAATGGAGAGATGACCATGTAATTAACAGAAAGCAGAACAAAGTAGAGGCACCACACTCCTTGATTTCAACTATATTGCAAAGCCATAGTAGTCAAACAGTGTGGTATTGGCATCATCTTGGACAGAACTCTCTGTTAATTACATATTAAAAGTCACCCCAGAAGCTTTGTGGATATGGGAACATGGATATGGGAACATGGAAGAGGGAAAGAATGAAGAAGTAAAGAATTAAGAGTGTGCAGCAGGAGCTAAAGAGAGATGACGGTGGCTTTGATGAAGAGGGTGACAGCAGAGATGGTGAGAGGTACTAGTATCTGGGACATCTTAGGATAGATCCAATAGGGTTGGATGCTCTGTAGAGGGTGGAGAAAGAGGTGTTGAGAATGATCCTTGAATTTTACCTTGAGAAACAAGGTAGAAGGCACACCATTCATTGAAAGGGCAAACTTCTTTGAGATTGACTCTACTATATCCTGATCATGGATGAAGAAACTGGGGCTCAGAGAAGCTAAGCCACTTTGCCCCCAGGTTATCCACCTAAGGAATGGGAGAAGTAGGTTCAAAGCCAGTGACTCCAAAGACCATATTTTGTTTCTGTTTCTTTATTTATTTGGGGGGGGGGGGTGCTGTGCTGGGTCTTCATGGCTGTGCCAGGATTTCTGTAGTTGCAGCAAGCAGGGGCTACTCTCTAGTTGCCATGTGTGGGCTTCTCATTGCGGTGGCTTCTCTTGCTGCAGAGCACAGGCTCTAAGGTGCACGGCTTCAGTAGTTGTGGTGCACAGGCTTAGTTGTCCTGCGACATGTGGGATCTTCCCAGTCCAGGAATCAAACCCATGTTCCTTACATTGGCAGGTGGATTCTTAACCGCTGGACCACCAGGGAAGTCCCAAAGGCCATATTTTAAACACTGTTTAGTACTAACTCCTGCTCAAAGTGTTCCTTCATCCTCAGCCAGACAGTGGACAGAAATCATGGAAAGTAGCATTGGGTGGCTAGAGGAGGGCTTCTTGGCTAATGGGTGGGCATGTCATTAAACAAGAGGGAGAGGAGCAACTTGAAGGAGTAACATTTTTCCAGTGAATCATATTACATAACCAGAGTGCCTTATACCTAGTGTCAGGCTAAACAGAGATTGACAGGTAATAACAGCCCAGTAATTACAGGAAAACATCAGCTTTAAAAGTGCAGAGATTCTTGAAATACCTGAAGCCATTTAATATATCTTATGTTTGCTCCAGACCAAGAGTCAGCTCCCAGAGCAAGACTGGTCTCATTACCAAACTAATGGACATCATGCTCTGAGGTGCCTTTCTTTCTGCCAAATAAATCAGAATTTTAAAAACTGAAGCCCAAGATAGCCATGCTGCAAATGTTTGCAAGGACATCACTGAGTGTTTCAGGTGTCAAGTTTAATTTGACTTGGCCCGGTCTGTTCTTTTAAGAAAGGCTCAGGAGGCATCAGCTGGGTCACAGGGAGAATTCCTTCTGCTCTTGCTCTTTGAGCTGAGACAGAAATCAAACCTTGATTCCCTGAGCATACTTTCTCAAGCAGGAATTGCCCCTGTCGCTATGGCCCAAAGGAGTAAGTTGTGATGAAAGTTGTCATTCTCCCCTATTCCCTGATTGTAGGGTTTTTGTTTTTTTTTTCCCCAGGAGTAGAGGATGAAGATAGAAGCTCATTCACACTTTTATGAGCCCCCAGTAAGTGGCAGCCACTGTCCTAGGAAGTGAAAGTCGCTCAGTCATGTCCAACTCTGCTACCCCATGGACTATACAGTCCATGGAATTCTCTAGGCCAGAATACTGGAGTGGGTAGCCAGTCCCTTCTCCAGGGGATCTCCCCAACCCAGGGAAGTCGGCTGATGCCAAATCTTTATATTATCAAAAAGCAGAAGTGATAGCAAAAATAAAAGGGTAAACATTGTGTGTGCCCACTTCTGTGTGTGTGTGCATGTGTGTGTGTGATATGTGCACACTCCCTCAGCTGCTCCCCGCACACTCCTGTGCACCGCACTCCTAGGGCCTGAGCATCAGTGGCCTGGACAAAGGGAAACTCCTCCGTGCCTTGCAGACTTTCCTCAGCATTTTTCACCATACAATAGCTCTAATGACCTTGGCATCGAGCTCTTACTGGGGATTAATAACTGGCTGGGTTTAATGGCCCTTACTGTGTCCTGGGCCATTTTCCCAGTCAGCCATTAATTCCAAGCAGTGCCCTGGGCTCTGGCCATTATGACTCCCTGGGCCAAGTGGCTGCCTTGAGGCAAACGGCTCAGCCTCCTTCTCTGCAGACAGAGCTTCCACTGCGCTCTCCCCTGCTTTTCTCCATGGCATTGGTACATAGGGCTGCAGGCAAATTGTTGGTTAGGGCATCACATGATGTCTTCTTTTTATGTGTGTAGATTTTCTCAGAAGACAGAGAAGTGTAGAAGTTGAATTTCATTCACTCACTTATCAACTCGCCTGTCTATTCAGTAGCAATTGAGTGTTTTTTATGGGTCAGGAAGCAAGAGAGATTTTGGAGTGACCTAATATGGGTGCTCATGTTTCCTACCAGGGTCAGAACACCTCACCAAGTGGGGCTTTATGGAAAATGTCCCCGAGACTCAGGGAGGCTGGATACTGTGAGAAGAAAGAAAGGGTAGGGATGCAGTGATTCATGAGGAGCCACTACCCCTCTTGCATCCTTGGTGCAGGTTCACCTCCCAGGTGCGCCAGCACAGCCCCAAGTTCACTTTCCCAAACTCCTCGGTGTGATTCATCAACTCAGCGTCTGCGTGCTTCAGTGAAGACTGTCAATACTCCGTCAGGAATCTTAACTCACCAAGGCATGAATATATCCACCCATTTCATTAAGACACTCAGGATGGTCACGGTCCTGCAATGTGAAGAAGCCAGGCTGTCTCAGAGGAGTAACATTCCAAGAACCTGGGTCCCAAAATCTGTATAGTCATTCCACCTCCCAAGATATCCTTAGTCCCTCTGAATGCAGGAAAGAGACTTCGTTTCCTCCTTTGGAAGGGATTCAGCCTTTGGTACATGCTCTTATCAACTGCAGGAAGTGTAACATTATGTTTAGAACAGTTACTGTCATTTTATTGGCTGCACTTACTAAAAGGCACTTAAGGCATAATTCAGACATCGATCTTTTCTGTATTGTTTGGTGCATCTGAGCAACACAAAGAGAGGGTGCTGGTGTCCAAGGTAATCAATATACCTCAGAGCTCAGGCAGGTGGGCATGAGGGAGGGCTTTCTGGGGCAGGGTGGACCCCAGTGTATTCTGTCCTGTGCCCAGGAATCACAGAGGGTCTGTATGGCATAGTCAGGAATGTTGACCTTCCCTAAAAGGGTCTTCATCTGGCCTCACATGGGCATAGGAGAAAGAGAGATAGAGAGAGAGAAGTCCTTGGAATCTTCAGAGGTGTTACCAGTTTCACCCATCAAGCAGCCTGTGCTCTGAGAATCACAGTAGAATAATTCATTACAGGGAAAGAGATACTGGGACCTTTCTTTAGAATTTTTCCCCAGTAAAAATGAGCACAATATCTAGAAATTATAGATCAGACTGGAAAATTCAGGATTAATACTTCTAGGTGAGTCTGATAAGAAAAAGCAGGTTCCAATGGCCTTGGGGTCCAGTGGAATGAAATCTTACAAAGTGACCTTATCAAGCAAATGGACTGAGTTACACTGTACCTCAGGGGTATATTAAGTGCTCAATGAATGTCTTTTAAATGAATGAACGAATGAATGTCATCTGGCTATTAGCATCTTAGTTGGCCCTCTCTTTGTTTTACGAGTGAGAAAGTTAAGTATCTGATTGGTGATAAAGCCTGCTTTAGACCCTGGGTCTCCTGACCCTAATCATCATTTGGTAATGTGCTATTTGCAGATGCCCCAGTCATCTTTGTAGAAATGTTTTAAGTGGGCTTCTACATGAGTAGAAGTTTCCCAGGATTTAAGACTTTTGGTGCTAAAATCCAAATAACCCCTAACAAACCGGGTTGTTTTTCCACTCCTCAATATTCTCATTAGTAAATAGGGGTGATGATGTATCTTTCTTATAGGGTTATTTGAAGAATTAATGCAATTATATAAAAAGCTCATAACAGTGCCTGGCACATAGGGACATCCAGAAATATTAACTAATATTAATATTAGTTCACTCTTTCCTTTATGTTCCCCGCTCTGCTCTGCTCCAAACAGCCCCCTTTACTAACACTGAGGCACAGCCCTGCAATGTGTCATGTTTTATTGCACATCTTTACTGACCCACTGCCTGCTTCTAAAGTATAAACTTTGAAGGGTTCTGTTTTTCCATTCCATTTGCATTCTTACTGCCCAGCAGAGTGCATGTCACCTAAGAGTAGTGAAACTGAAAGTCACTCAGTCGTGTCCGACTCTTTGTGACTCTGTGGATGTAGCCTGCCAGCCTCCTCTGTCCATGGGGATTCTCCAGACAAGAATACTAGAGTTGATGCCATTCTCTTCTCCAGGGGATCTTCCCAAACCAGGGATTGAACCTGGGTCTCACATTGCAGGCAGATTCTTTACTGTCTGAGCCACCAGGGAAGCTTCACCTGAGAGTAACTTGATGTCAAATGAATGATGAGAATTTGCAGTGGTAGAATTGCCATTTCATAAGCCCATGTGTCAATGATTGACTCCGGGTGATTAGTACATACTGACTTGTATATGGGCCTACAATGCTCTCCACTCTGCCTGATAATCCCCGAATCAGCCGTCACTTAATGAATGACACTGTGCCAGGTCCTACGGTAAGGACCGGGTTGAACTGCATGCAATTTCTATTAATAATTTTTCAGGTCAAATATTGGCAATTCCATATGACTCAAGTTGATTCTATGTGTTCCAGCAAAGTGGAATGGTGCATAAATTATCCCCAGTTAAAGATGAGAAAACTGAGACTTGTGGAGGTTAGTGAATGGCCAAGGTCCCAAAGCTAACAGGTGGTAGGGCCAAGCCTGGACCATCCTGTGTGGGTGCCCTTCGCCACTCTGCGAAGGGCACTCTGCAGTGAGGGAAGGTGGCCGCCCTTGGGTGCTCTTTGTCTGATTCTGAAGATAGAGCCATGGTTCAAGAAACTCCCAGAGTAAATATACAACTGAATACACGCAGAACAAAATTGGAACCAGTTTCCTGGGACTGTGCAGGACCCGGTGTGTCCAGTTCAAAGTTAACAGGGAAGGAGGACAGAGTCTCTGGGGAGAATATAATAGAGCAACAGTCCTTCAGAACATTCTTGACTGTCAGTTTCTTGTGCACTTGTTGGCCTTGGCCTCAGGCCCTAATTACATTATCTTCAAACAGCAACCGAGATATTTCTCGTTAAACACGATCAGGGAAATGTATAGCATATAGGAATGTTGCTGTTCAGAAAACACATCAGGGGTTCAGGGTATTGAAGCGAGCCCCATCCTTGGCGTTGCTATGGTGGTGACTGCAGGCCCAGGGCTCCCACAAGGCATGTGTGCACTCGATGAGCTTAAGGCTTTCTTCACATTTCTGAAGGTGGACCAACTCAGTTTCTCACTCTCTCCCTTTAAAATGGGAGAAACAATCCTAATTGTCATTTCAAAATTATGGCATCTGAGGGGTTACAATTTGCATGTCTTTTCTCCTGTGATTTTTAGATGATGCCTATTTAGGATAAATATATTTGTACAGCATCCAAGAATACTGATATATGCTTAACTTCCAATCAGGTGAGTCAAGAGCATCAAAACTAGTGTCAGAGCACATTGTAATATAGTCTTTTCTTCAACTTAGGGGTAACTCTGGATTCAGAAAGACCTGAATTTGAGAGCATGACTTCATTACTTGCTAGTTATGTATCTGAGCATTTTTTTTAAATGTCTCTGAGCCTTGGGGTATCATTATCTGTAAAATGGCAGTCACAGCAAGCTTGTTACATTGATATGACAGTCTGATATGTTAATATCAGTGAAGCCCAGACCCCCATGTTCGACAGGTCACTGCTGGCTCTTTTCCTGTTGTCCAGAGCTCCCTGACACCAGTCTGATGAGGTAATAGCATCAGGGGTATATTTTGACAAAAGAGGGAGGAGAAAAAAGAGAGGCAGCCCTCAGATGCAGGAAAGTGACCCGCTGGTGCCAAGAGAGCATTGCCCACTGATGGAGTCCTTCTCCCTCTCCTTCCAGCCGCTGAAAATGCACTGCAGGGACTGCGCCCTGGTGACGAGCTCCGGGCAGCTGCTGCGCAGCAGGCAAGGCGCCCAGATTGACCAGACTGAATGTGTCATTCGCATGAACGACGCCCCCACTCGTGGCTACGGGCGGGACGTGGGCAACCGCACCAGCCTGCGGGTCATCGCGCATTCCAGCATCCAGCGGATCCTCCGCAACCGCCATGACCTGCTCAACGTCAGCCAGGGCACCGTGTTCATCTTCTGGGGCCCCAGCAGCTACATGCGCCGCGACGGCAAGGGCCAGGTCTACAACAACCTGCAGCTGCTGAGCCAGGTGCTGCCCCGGCTGAAGGCCTTCATGATCGCGCGCCACAAGATGCTGCAGTTCGACGAGCTCTTCAAGCGCGAGACCGGCAAAGACAGGTACGGAGGCGAGGGCAAGAGGTGGCACGGGAGACAGGCTAGGGCGAGGAAACGTTCTCCCTGGCTGGCCAATTCACCAAGAGCGAAGCTTTTTTTTTTTAATGCTTATGTCAGATAAGCTTCTTTTTCTTTAAATTTTTAATCATTTTTTTTAATTGAAGTATACTTCATTTACAATGTTGTAGTTTCAGGTGTATAGCAAAGCAATTCAGTTATATGTGTGCTAAGTCCTGTCTGACTCTTTGCAACCCCATGGACTGTAGCCCACTGAGGTTCCACTGTCCATGGAATTTTCCAGGCAAGAATACTGGAGTGGGGAGCCATTTCCTACTCCAGCGGATCTTCCTGACCCAGGGATTGAACCCATGCTCTTAAGTCTCCTGCCTTGGTAGGCAGATCCTTTACCACAGAGCCACCTGAGAAGCCTAATTCAGTTTTGTGTATAAATGTGTGTGTGTATATATATATATGGAGAACATATATATGTATGTATATATATGGAGAACATATATGTTTGTGTGTATATATATATATGGAGAACAACTGTATATAATTTTATATATATTATATGTATACTTATGTGTAATATAAGATTTCTCAGATTCTTTTCTGTTAGAGGTTATTACAAGATATTTAATATAGTTCCCTGTGCTGTAGTGTAAGTCCTTGTTGTTTATATGTTTTATATATAGGAGTGGTTAATTCCAAACTCCTAATTTATCTCTTTCCCTCACTACCCCTTTTGGTAACAGTAAGTTTTTATTCTAAATCTGTGAGTCTGTCTCTGTTTTGTAAATAAGTTTATTCATAGTTTTTTTTTAAGATTCCACATGTAAGTGATACATGATATTCGTCTTTCTCTGACTTACTTTGCTTAATGTGATAAGCTCTACATCCACCCATGTTGCTGCCACTGGAAGTATTTATTCTTTCTAAAAGCTCTTGCTTAGGGCTTTCTGCTTTGGCCCTGCTGCTCATGCTGTGGACAGAGTTCATCTGTAGGGGCCTCCTGGAGATTGGACTGTTCAAGTTGAATTTATAGGCAAAGTGAAGAGAGTATTTATATGGATAATTCAGGGCCATAGCCCTACTTTGGAGGAAGAGGTGACACTGCTGCTGGCTTACATTGGTAGTAAGTGCAAGATAATAGGTTTCTTGCATTTTAGTTCCTCAGGTGAACACTAACCAAAAAGAAGTAAATAGGGTTGTTTTTCTCTTCAAAGGCAAATATTTATTCAGTCAACAGATATTTATTAGTGCCTGCTATTTCACTGCACCTGATATGGGAAATACATATAGTCAAAAGTAAGGCAGATGTAGAACCTGCCCTCCAGGAATATAGTCTTCTAGGGTGGGCAGATGTTCACCAAGTAGTGGCCAATGTGCTAGGTCTTGTGAGGGGAAGAAAATGGTCCTCTGACCTGTGGGACAGGAAGACGGGCTGTAGTCTAGGGCAAGGCTTACCAAACTGTTAGTTACAGATCTGTAATGGGACACAAAATGCATGCAGTGAGTCACTATAAGATTTTTTTTAATATAATAGAAAGAATGGAATAATGTAATAAAAGACAATTTCAGCATTCATTCCCCACAGTAAGTAAGGAAAAGTATTATTTCATGAAATAAAATTTATTTCAGTTTTGTACATAAAAATATACATATACAGAGACGTCTTTTTGATGTGATAAAATCATTCTAGAATTAGATAGGGATGATGATGGCATAACTGTGAATATACTAAAAAGCACTAAATTACGTGCTTTAGACAACTATGAAATGAAAGCCATGTATAATACATGTGAGCATATACACTCAATCACGGTGTAAAATGTATTTCTTACTGTAAGTCCAAATCTTTTGAAAAGCACTGGTCTAGAAGGTGAGGGTCTGGTGGAAAGACTTCTTAAATACATCTTCTCCCAAAGATGTATTTAAGCAGAGGCTGAGGTCAATAAGTATTTATCCAGGTAAAGAAGAACCTGAGAAGCGGAGAAAAAAGTGCCCTTATGGATATGAGAAGGTGAGAAGTGAGAAGACTTGCAGGGGGTTGGAGAAGAGTCCCTGTGACTGTGGGCAGGAGGGTGATGGTGGGCGGGGTGGGCAGCTGGAGAGGAGGCAGAGATAAAGGGTGAGGAATCGGCTAAATCTCACTGAAGAAAAGGACAGTTACAGGTATCGAAAGGAACAGCGCGGTGTACATAGTGAACAGTGCGGTGTCCAAATACACAGCTCTGGGTTGGAATTTTGACTCTGTCCCTCACTAGCTGTATAGTCTAGGACAAAATAGCTAACCTTTTAGTAACTTCACATGTGAGAAGCGCACAGTGACTAGGCTTCATAGAACTGGTCTAATGATTAAATTTTACTTATTTCCTCAATTCTAAAACATTCTTTTATAATTAATATGTGTTTAATGATATAACTTACCCCTTTCCTAAGAAAAACTGTTCCTGAGCCAATTTCTGATAAAAAAAGAATTTGTTGTTGTTCAGTCACTAAGTCATGTTCAACTGTTTGTGGACTGCAGAACACCAGGCTTCCCTGTCCTCCACTATCTCCCAGAGTTTGCTCAAGTTCATGTAAATTGAGTCAGTGATGCCATCCAACTATCTCATCCTCTGCCACCCTCTTCTCCTTTTGCTTTCAATCTTGCCCAGCATCAGAGTCTTTTCCAATGAGTCAGCTCTTCACATCAGGTGGCCAAAGTATTGGAGCTTCAGCTTTAGCATCAGTCTTTCTAATGAATGTTGCTGTTCAGTCACTCAGTTTCGGCTGACTAATTGTGACCCCATGGACAGCAGCACGCTAGGCCTCCCTATCCTTCCAATGAATATTCAGGGTTAATTTCCTTTAGGATAGACTACTTTGATCTCCTGGCAGTCCAAGGGATTCTTAAGAGTCTTCCCTAGCACCACAATTCAAAAGCATCAATTCTTCAGAGCTCGGCCTTTTTTTATGGTCCAATTCTCAAATCCATACATGACTACTGGAAAAACCATAGCTTTGACTATATGGACCTTTGTTGGCAAAGTGATGTCTTTGCTTTTTAATACATTGTCTGGGTTTGTCATAGCTTTCCTTCTAAGAAGCAAGTGTCTTCTAATTTCATTGTTGCATTCACCACCCTCAGTGATTTTGGAGCCCAAGAAATAAAGAATAGGAAGTACTAAATCCTTTGGGCTAGCTTAAGCAACTCATTATGGAGAACAGTCTTAAAGAAAGAATAGAGCTCACTCTCCCCAAATTCTTTGTTGGGAAGAGCTTTCTCTTTAAATCCTGGAAATCTTTGTGATCGTTGGAGGGCTGGTCAGACAAGAGTAAGTATGATTTCTGATGGAGTGAGGAGAGCGGGACCCAGCTGCTGGCATGTGGCCTCCTTCCCTGGAGGTCCAGGTGACTAATTCCATGGTTAGCCCAGTCAGTAGATCACACAGGGAATCTTGTCATCATCACACACTGTCATGAAATCCAGTCATTCATTATCTTTTAAAAACCACAAATAAGACAGACTGCTGCTCATTTGTATGAGTTCTTTAACCAAAAGAGCATTTTATAAGAGAAGGAGAGTGAAGGAAGTTATTTACGGTTTCAATTTTTGTGTTTGGAAAATTCAAAATAAGTAAAAACACTCTCTTCAATAGAAAACACTTTTCTTTTGAGTTTAATGGTTGTTTGCTAGATTTAAGTATTCCTGAAACACTGCTGCAGTGTTAGCTATATCAAATAATTACACATTGTTCTGGATCGCAACAGTTAGAATTGGACATGGAACAACAGGCTGGTTCCAAATTGGAAAAGGAGTTCGTCAAGGCTGTATATTGTCACCCTGTTTATTTAACTTATATGCAGAGTACATCATGAAAAACACTGGACTGGAAGAAACACAAATTGGAATCAAGATTGCCGGGAGAAATATCAGTAACCTCAGATATGCAGATGACACCACCCTTACGGCAGAAAGTGAAGAGGAACTCAAAAGCCTCTTGATGAAAGTGAAAGTGGAGAGTGAAAAAGTTGGCTTAAAGCTCAACATTCAGAAAACGAAGATCATGGCATCCAGTCCCACCACTTCATGGGAAATAGATGGGGAAACAGTGGAAACAGTGTCAGACTTTATTTTTCTGGGCTCCAAAATCACTACAGATGGTGACTGCAGCCATGAAATTAAAAGATGCTTACTCCTTGGAAGGAAAGTTATGACCAACCTAGACAACATATTCAAAAGCAGAGACATTACTTTGCCAACAAAGGTCCAGCTAGTCAAGGCTATGGTTTTTCCTGTGGTCATGTATGGATGTGAGAGTTGGACTGTGAAGAAGGCTGAGCACCGAAGAATTGATGCTTTGGAACTGTGGTGTTGGAGAAGACTCTTGAGAGTCCCTTGGACTGCAAGGAGATCCAACCAGTCCATTCTGAAGGAGATCAGCCCTGGGATTTCTTTGAAAGGAATGATGCTAAAGCTGAAACTCCAGTACTTTGGCCACCTCATCCGAAGAGTTGACTCATTGGAAAAGACTCTGATGCTGGGAGGGATTGGGGGCAGGAGGAGAAGGGGATGACAGAGGATGAGATGGCTGGATCGTATCACTGACTCAATGGACGTGAGTCTGAGTGAACTCCGGGAGTTGGTGATGGCCAGGGAGGCCTGGCGTGCTGCGATTCATGGGGTCGCAAAGAGTCGGACATGACTGAGCGACTGAATTGAACTGAACTGAACACAGTAGCATGGATTAAAGATACACTTAGTATGGAATATCTGATTTTGCACATCTCATGATCCAGACATTCATTTCAGGATAATATTTTGAAGAAATGGGATAATTCAGTAGATTCTGATTTATGGAAGTTTCACCCTACTTAAAAGTGAAGAAAAAAGTGGCTCAGAAACAATCTGCAATTAAGAAGCATGACGAATGACATAGATGGCCAAGTGGTATTCTTTGATATTAGAAAGTAACTGTACTTGAAAATAACTTTATAATTGAATAAGGGTACATTAGGAAAATATGATTCAGAACCAATATTATAGTAATTAGATAAAAGAAGCATAAATGAAATAACTGCAGGAAGAATATTTCCATAGAGATTATAAATGAGATTCTGGTGGAGCAGAAAGGCCTTTAATTGTAATTTAGTGTGCACTATAGAATTATCAGCTCAGTGTGTTACTTCATCATATAAAAGAATATCTGATCATTTCCCCTAATAAGCACATGACAGCTCTTCATATTCCTTCATTACAGCTGATTAAGTGTAAAAACAGTAGATATTCCTTTGCTGGAAAAAGAGTTTGAATCATTTTAGACAGACAGCACAGAGCAGTTGCATGTCTGTAGCATGTGAGCTTTTCCAAAAGGCTATTATTTTGCAGGTCTGGGGAATTTTAAGTGGCACTTTAAAGAAACCTTCATCTTGGTTTCTTTAGTCCTCCATTTTGTATTCTCCCCATTTTTACCCCTTAAACCTTTTACTGTAGAGTCCCATCCTCCTGTATTTCAGACTGTGGCTTGTGATTTCTACTACCTCACACAAAAGAAAGCCAAAATTGTGGGGAAGTTTCTGCCACTGGGAAAAAGCCCTCTTGGTGTTTCCTACAACTTGAAATCATAGGGACACAGGTGTGATTCCTGGATCAGGAATCTGTGGATCTCAATAAGCTATCATTCTCTTCCTGGGCCCCACATTCTCCTATTTATTCACTAACCTAGTTTAAGTCTAGAACAATTGGCCATCTCAAGGTCACAGCCTTGGTGAAGACAAGGTATGGCATGGCCTTCCCTTCCCCTCCCCCATTCAGCTCTGCTACGCACTCAGTCCCAAAGGTATTAGGAATACATAGTCCTGGTGAGAAAGAAGTGGGATCGTTAATACCTGTGTAGACTGGAGGTCCCAGAATTTTCTGATTACTTCCCTAACTACTGATGATGGATTCTACATAAGAGCCAGTAGCCATGTTAGAAGGATATCAGTTTCTTTATGTGTGTTAAAAAGCACTTAGAGTAATGGCTGAATTATTTACTTCATTTGCTCCAACCTAGCAACCCAGAGAGGAGGAAGGGACCTTGATGTATCAACATACCAGACTTTATACTTCTTATGATGTTGTCTCTCTTAGTCTTTGAAATTACAGATTGCTCAGGAAGATAGAGCTTCCCATGCCTGCTTTCTGGATAAGAAATCAAGGCTCAAAGAATAGTAGTAACCTGCCTCAGGTCATTCAGCTGGTGAATGATAGAAACTAGTAAGATACAAATCTGTGTTATATCCATCTTGAGAATCTTTTAAATGGACTTCCTGGGATATTACTGGATCAGGATACAGTGGAGTGGAAAATAAAAATGAGTAAAGAGATTAAGAACTAGAAAGTTGAAGCCATAAGCTCAGGAATGACTAAATTATCCATTCCTGTCAGGTATGTGATAAAACAAAAGACTTCTTAAAACACCTTTTTTGATTGTTATTCCTTATGTGAAATGGAAATAATGCAAACTGCTTAACAAAAACTCTTCCTCCTTAAAGAGGGGTACTATGCAGTGCCAGTAGAAAAACTTTACTGCAACTCCATTATTCATATCACAGATGGTGCTATGGCTGGGCAAAATCAGGCAGTCTGACCTTGAGGATAAGGTTTTGAAACTGGCTAATGAGGCCTACCATAAGCACTGGGGAAAAAAATAAAAACAGCAATCCCCAAAGAATTGAAATTAATATCCACAGCAGCATAGCATGGTGGACCAAGTCATCCTCACAGGTCAGCTGAGACCTTGATGGTATGTCTCCACAGCTACCCTCGGACTCAGCATGTGGTTAGAGCTCAACACAGATGTTTGAATGGGTAAATGAATTAATGTTGAAACCCACCAATGCAATCCTTATATTCTGTCAATTTTTGGTTCTTCTAATAAAAATTTTCATAGGGCTCTGACTCTTTTGATGGAAAATAAAGCAAATACTAAATTAAACATAAGTGTTCCTGTGTCCTCTTCCTCTGATCATTAGTCCCTTCCTAAATGAATGGACTTCTTTTAAGGAAAGACATTCAGTCAAGATTTAGGTGTCAGTTAGTCTAGTTAAAGGCAAGCTTCTACCTTACAACCATTTGATTGATCAATCAATCAACTGGTAGATAAAGACACGGAAAAGGCAATGGCACCCCACTCCAGTACTTTTGCCTAGAAAATCCCATGGACGTAGGAGCCTGGTGGGCTGCAGTCCATGGGGTCGCTAGAGTCGTACATGACTGAGCGACTTCACTTTCACTTTTCACTTTCATGCATTGGAGAAGGAAATGGCAACCCACTCCAGTGTTCTTGCCTGGAGAATCCCAGGGACGGGAAGCCTGGTTGGCTGCCATCTATGGGGTCACACAGAGTCGGACACGACTAAAGCGACGCAGCAGCAGATAAAGACAACTGTATTTATTCATTTTAATAAGCTCTTCATTATCCACCCTGCTTGGAGAAAAAAGAATATTTATTATTCTTGACTATTATAATAGTCAAGTACTCTAGTTAAAAAAGATTTGACACATGAGGATTGTTGTCTTACAAGAAATTGAGTGGTGGGGCTTCCCAGGTGGTCCAGTGGTTAAAAACCACCTTCCAATACAGGAGTCATGGGTCCTATCCCTGGTTGTGAAATAAAGATCCCACAAGCCATGGGGCAACCAAGCCCTCGTGCCACAAGTAAGATCTAATGCAGCCAAATAAATAGATAAATAAATATTTTTTTAAAAAGAAATTGGTAATAACTTGCACATAAACATTGATCATGATCTTTGGCTATGTAGAAGTCCCTTAAGAACCCACCATAATGGAACATTGACATCATTTACCATTGTATCATGGAATATGGTGGTACTGGTAACATATTGCTATCTGGTAAAGTTCTGGCTGTTTATCAAATGGAGAGAGAGAGAGTGTGTGTGTATATAGTCATCCTTGTTCCAGATAAGATTTAAGATGGAAGGGGTGTAATGATTACTTTACCAGCTTGCAGACTAAACTATTGTTCCTTCCAGGAAGATCTCCAACACTTGGCTCAGCACTGGCTGGTTCACAATGACAATAGCCCTGGAACTCTGTGACAGGATCAATGTTTATGGCATGGTGCCCCCAGACTTCTGCAGGTAGGATTTATTCTGCACACGTAATTCATCAGCAGTGTTATGCAGTGTTTATAACTATCTGATTCCAAATATCAACCACGAGACATGTCTTACTGTCTTCTTGAAGCAATTAATTAACATATCCCAAGTCCTGGTTCTAGAAACAACAAACAGCATTTAATTATGTGATATAAAATATTGAAAGTTTTTTGTTTGTGCTGCTGTAGAATTAATCCATCTTGTGGGCTTCATTTATCCTGTGAATATTTATCAACCAAAAGTAATGCAATAATTGGCATAATATTAATGATGAACAGCATTAAGAAATATTAGTTTTATTCTCATTTGAAAGGAATGTGGTAATTTTTAATGAATTAAAGAGAGCAATTTCTTTGATGGTAAGGCCTGTTTTCTAAAATTAAAATATTCCTTTGAGTCTCTTTCCCTTTCCACATCAGCAGCCTCAGTTTGTGCTTCTAGGACCAAAAGCACAGACATAATTATTTTGATGTATCGCTTTGAAGGAAACAACCATACATCTCTGTTGCTACCTTAAGTTACCTCCTGGTATGTGCCCAGACAGAGTTTGGTATGTACTCAGAGATGCACTGAGAGACATTCAGGGCTTGATTTGTGGAAGCCTGATTGAAAATTCACCTGTAATCTAGAGGAGTGGTACCAATAAATTCGGAAAGTTTCCTAGTTCTCAAGCACGCCTGCTGACCAGCACATGGACTCAGTTCTGATCTTCAAATGGTAAAAGAGGGCATTCTCAACTTGTTCATTAAAATTTATACTCGCTTATATCTTCATGTGGTGCTGGTGGCTCAGTGGTAAAGAATATGCAATGCAGGAGACACAGGTTCTATCCCTGGGTCAGGAAGATCCCCTGGAGGAGGAACGAGCAACCCACTCTGGTATTCTTGCCTGGATAATCCCGTGGACAGAGGAACCTGGCAGGTTACAGTCCAGGGTCACAGATCAGACATGACCTAGCAACAGAGCAGGCATGCATGCATACCTTCATGTATTTTAAACCTAACAGCTTCTCAAAGGCCATGGATCTTTAGGTAAAATCTACAATTGGGAGGTCAGATGCAAGGATGATGACGCATGATGAAGTAGACATCATGCCGTTACCACTTTGCCACTTCTCTCCTATCCTTTTTAACCCAAAGACAACACAGCAGCAGTACTAGCGTATGTGTAACGGTCAGGTCACAGAGAAGGAAAGGCATGGGTAGGACAAGACTGTGAAGTCTTCTTGGACTCATGAATCCCCAGGGAAGACATACTGTAGTAAGGAAGGATGTGGAGTCTGTACCCAGATGGCACAGGTTCAAAGCCCAGCCCCGCCACTTACTAATGTGACCTCAAGCAGGTCACTCAATCTCTCTGGATCTTAGCTTCGTTGCCATTAGAAGTGGATGTGATGATAGTAACAGATGCTGCCTCTTAGGTTTGTTGGGAAGATCTCCTGGAGGAGGGCATGGCAACCCACTCCAGTATTCTTGCCTGAAGAATCCCAGACAAGAATACTAGAGTGGGCAGGAATACTGGACAGAGGAGCCTGGTGGGCTACAATCCATAGGGTTGCAAAGAGTCAGACACGACTGAAGAGACTTAGCACACATGCATTCACATAGGGTGGTGGGTGAATTAAAAAAGCGAATACACATAAGTGCTTGGAACAGTGCCTAGTACATGACCAGAGTGAGCGTGGACCCTCATGCTGTTCCTCATCACTTCATGCACTGGCTTTGTTTCCCCCTTTAACAACCTCCATGCAAAAAGGTAGGTTGGACGGTGTTAAAAAAACAATCTGCCTCCTCAAACCAACAGGCCAGCAAAGGCAGTGGCAGCAGCCCCTTTGGGCATGCCAAGAGCCATCAAAGCTGATGGTTAGATGGCAGATATAATTATGTAATATTGCCATTAAGATGCCAGAGAGAAAGAGTATGAATAAATTGAAATGTTAATGACTTAAAGTGTTCAAGGAAATATTCCATTTATTATGGAAAACAAATGAATGGCAAGTTAACCTGTCATTTCTCTTACTCAGAGTAAGTTCATCACAACTTAGTGCTTGTGGGATGGGAGCAATTTCTGGAAAAACACTAGCAAGGAAGTCCAGATTTCCTTGTAATAGATTCCTGCCTTGGCACCGGATGGAATTTCCACCCGCTCAGAATTTCTGTCCCTCAGTCACCATCCCAGAGGTTCCATAGGTATTGTCACAAGATGCTTTTGGCAAAAATTCTTCAGAAGGATCCCTACCCCAAGCGTCCTTCTGGGGAAAGTGGAGAGGTCTGCTGGGTGTCTTCTGATGCAGAAGGTTAGGCTGGAGATAGCATCCTCTTCAGTCCCAATGCCTGTTTAGAAAGGAAAAGAAGGGAAAAACCCTGAGCAGCACAGACTAATCCCAAGTTCCTTTCCTCTTCATGCCCTGGACACATGGGTTGAACCACCAGGCACCCAGGTCCCAAATGGTGGAGGCTCATCTGCAAGATGGGGATGAGAAAACAGTAATAAAAAGTGAATGGGTCATGGTGAGGATTAAATGAGATCATGGATGTAGAATGTTTGACACAGTGCCTAACACAGGGAAGACTATTAATATCATTTATGTTATTAATACATTATACTGTAAGAGATATAAACTATTAATAATTATTAATATTATCTTAAGGACTCAAGAGTTTCCCAGAAAGTTACCAGGAATTTTGAGGGTGTTCAAAGAATAGGCCACAGCTCTTGCTTTCTAGAGGCTTACAATAAGCCTCATTTGCCAGGAAATCTAACACAGCAGAGCCACTTGTAGTTCAATGTCTCTTGCAAACAACATCTGCCACCAAAGAATGAAAACACAACTTATAAGTTAATCCTGCTACTGGCCTGACCATTCCCCATTTTGTCCTGATTTTGAAAGAAGCTAAGAACTCTGAGGCCAGCAGAGTACATGTATCATGAGTTCTAGGACTTACAAAAGTAAAATATCACAGGAAGGTGAGATAGCAGACCTATGCTGGTTGAGCCCACCAGAATATAAATGCCTGGAGGGAGAGACTTTTGTGTGTTGGGCTCACTGTTGGAGCCGTGGTACACAGGACAGTAGATAGGTACCATCCTGGCCTATAGCAGATGCTTCATCCATACCGAGTGGATAATGGCCCTATCCATTGTCTCTCATGCTGTAGTAAAAGGGTGTTTAATGGGTTAATGTAAGCCATTTCTGCCTCTCAGAAGCTGTGTGACCTTGAGAAAGTTATTGAACTTCACTGAGCCTTCGTTACTTTGGGCATGTTACTTTGACTTTCTACCTGAAGCCTTAGTTTCTATGTCTGCATGATGACAGCAGTTGTACTTACCTCCAGGGTTTATGTGATAATCCCATGAGATAATAAATGAGAAAGGCATGGCACAGCCTTGGTGTATGCTAAGCATGGATAAATTTACCAAGCAAAAGGATTCGCTCATCTGCACTTGTGGATACCCATGAGCACATTTTAAGAATCTGTCCCGTGAGTGCTAATCGGTCAGTGGGAAGGACCTGGCTTCTGGAAAGAGAAGGCATTGTGAGCATGTTCAGTTGTGCCTGACTCTTTACGACCCCATGGACTGTAGCCAGCCAGGCTCCTCTGTCCATGGGATTTTCCAAGCAAGAATACTGGAGTGGGTTGCCATTTCCTTCTCCAGGGGATCTCCAGACCCAGGGATCGAACCCAGTTCTCTTGCGTTGCAGGGGCTTCTTTACCAATTAGCCACCAGGGAAGGCCCTCACACACTTCTAAAGAGAATCTGATCATCACTTTCTCATTGACAAGGAAACTGAGGCACAGAAAGACCAAAGACTGGACTAATTCTGCAGTCATTTCCATCAGCTTAGCATGGCAGTGACCCAAAGGGAATCAATGTCGCTTGCTGTATGCTGGTATGCTGGGACATATAGGGACGGGGGTGGGGTAGGACAGGGAGTAGAGGACTAAATTATATCCTACGGAGCAGAAAGCTGAGGAAACCCACAAGTGCCTGACTTGTAAGAAGTGTGGGTAGATTATCCCCTACAGGCCTAGAGCTGTCATTTTCTTCCAGTTCTCCTGCAGGTCTGGCCTTCTCACCCCTCCCACCCAGAGGGGCCTGACTTACTTCCAGAGGAAGTAAATCCCAAAGACAGAGAAACCTGGTGGGATATGTCCATGGAGTCGTAAAGAGTTGGATATAACTGAACACCCCCATAATGCCTCCCCTTTCCAGCAGCCGGGCCCTCCCCACAGACCCATTGCCATTTATTGGCCAGAAAACTTCTAGTAGCCACTTCTAGTATTTCAGGCGCATGGACTCCTTGGGGAGAATAAAAACCCTATGTTCATATTTAAAACCACAAATGGAGACAGTGAATGTGTAAATGACCATATTGGCAGATGAAGGATGTGTTATTCAAAACCTGGCAGTATCTAACACTGACTAAAAGTCATGTGACTGGTGTGCAACCGTTTCCTCCTTAGTTTGGTGCCACCGTAGCCTTCTGACTGCTCTCTCTGACTCTGGTCTTTCTCTTTCCTCTAGATAACCATCATATCTGACTCTGTCACTGAAACCCCTCAGTAGGTCCCCACAGTTTTTAGAACAGTGTTCACACTCCCTAGCTTAGCACACGAGCCCTCAGGACCTACCCTCTGCAGCCACTTTAGTCTCGTCTCCTGGCTTCTTCAATGAAGGCTCAGTGGGTAAAGAACCTGTCTGCAATGGAGGAGACTTGGGTTCTATCTCTGGGTTGGGAAGATTGCCCAGAGGAGGAAATGGCACCCCATTCCAGTATTCTTGCCTGAAAACTCCCGTGGACAGAGAAGCCTAGTAAGCTACAGCGCATCAACAGGGTCGCAAAGAGGACACAACTGAGCAAATAAGCACACACACACACACATCTCTATTCACAGACTTATTTTTGCCACAATGAGGAACTTAAGAAGGAGCTCACCCTGTGCACACCTGTCCCTTTGCCCTCATCTTGGAATGTCCATCCCCTCATTCTTAATCTTGCTAATTGCTACTAGTTTTTCACTGTAGTATTAATGGCTGATATTTTTCTACATATAGCAAGTGCTGGCCCTATGCTTACTGTGAATACATGTGCCATTTCATTGAACCTTGATGATAATCCCAGGAGGTAAACATTATTATTATTGCCATTTTACATATGAAGCTTGAGGACATGAAACAGCTGCCAAAGTTGTGGGGCAGGAAAGTGATGGAGCTGTGATTTGAATTCAGGTCTCCAGGACTCAAAAGGCAAAACTCTTAACATCTCACTCCAGTGCTTCAGAGATCCTCTTCCTCCAAGCTTTCCCTGACTTCCTGTCTGGGTCAGACCTCACCTAGGCCCCTCCTGGGGCCTCTGCCACCTCCTCCTCTGCTCACTTCACTGGGTGACACATTCATCTTCTTCATCAGCCCGTGATCTCCTTAAGGAAAGGGGTCCTATCTCAAGCCACGTTTGTATCTCCAGTTCTTGCCACTTTTTCTGGCACATAGTGTGTATTCAGTATTGATTAACTTGGTGAATAAAAATTTTCCTTTCCCTGGCAGTGTTTAGGAGACTAATTGTATATTTATTCCAAGATCAAAAGTGCCAGGTGAGTGAAGAGTATAATTAACCAGTGGCAAATTCAGATTTCAAGGATCTGAAGAAGTCACTGGTAGCCACCTGTATCATTCTCAGCCAAGGCCAGCACTGGTCCTCAGAGAGAGGTTCAGGCATGAGGCATCAGTCTATTCTGCCTCCATCACTCCAACTGCAGGCTCATCAGTGTTCAGAAAGCTGGAGAAAATTAATGTCATGTCTCACCAGAGACAGCCTCAAAATATATTATTATGTGGACATGGACCTTTAAATCATGCCATATCCATATAGGAAGGCAAATCCATTCTCTCTAGATGGACTATAAATTGCAATGAAAAAGATCTGTTATCATTGCTTTCCAAACTAAGTTATGGTAAGTATTTTTAATCCCATTTTCCATTGTAAATTATTTGTGATAATAATGAGCCAAGCATTTAAATTCTACCTAGTAATCTTATTTCTGATCATACTTAACACATTACCAAGTTTACAACTCTCTGTTACCCATCATTTCTTGAGTATTAATTAGCAGAGTAATGACTCAGAGTGATCACTGTCATGGAACTAAATTAATATCTCATCCATAATGTGAAGGACATCTCAAAGGTATCGTGAATATCAGAGAGTTGATTCTGCTAGAGTTATTAGCTAGTGAACATTAATAAAGCTGCCAGCATAACAGGGCAAGTTCCTACTTGGCAACAGTCCATCATGTAGATGCTTACAGAGGATGGGTATGGAATATAATGCATTCATGTGGTTCACATTTTATGAAGTGAACTTAAAATAGATTGTTGTATTTTTTCATAGATGTTAACGTTTCCATAATTTCTTCTTTTATCTCTGCTATGATTTGACCAAATCTTACTGGTCACTGGGTGTTCTCATTACCTTCCTCTGTCCCATGGGTGCAATGCTTCTTAGGTGCCTGAGTGGTTGGTAGTGGATACAGGGTTCAAATGACTCACTTGTACCCTTTGATCCATGAAGGGTGGACAGCTACAGGCTCTCAGTGTTTCCTGTGCCCCAGAAACACAAGTATTATTCCACTGGCTTCTACCACTTCAGGTGTGCAGCAGTTTTCTTCCAAAAGAGGCTGTAAGACAAGAAATGGAGGCAACAGAATGAAGGTGTCTCATGGGGTCTCACAGGCCTGAAGTAGCTGTGTAAGAAGGCCTGTTAGGAGAACACTTTCTTCTGAATGCTCTAAAGTGTCCAGAGCAAGCCAGTTTCAGAACCACCGGGACACTTGACAGATGTTGATTCAACTCTATTCCTCAAAGTTTTCCTGACTACCTGCCAGTTCAGTTCAGTTCAGTTGCTCAGTCGTGTCTGACTCTTTGCGATCCCATGAAACACAGCACACTAGGCCTCCCTGTCCATCACCAACTCCCAGAGTCCACCCAAACCCATGTTCATTTAGTCGGTGATGCCATCCAACCATCTCATCCTCTGTCGTCCCCTTCTCCTCCTGCCCCCAATGCCTCCCAGCATCAGAGTCTTTTCCAATGAGTCAACTCTTCGCATGAGGTGGCCAAAGGACTGGAGTTTCAGCTTTAGCATCATTCCTTCCAAAGAAATCCCAGGGCTCATCTCCTTCAGAATGGACTGGTTGGATCTCCTTGCAGTCCAAGGGACTCTCAAGAGTCTTCTCCAACACCACAGTTCAAAAGCATCAATTCTTCGGCATTCAGCCTTCTTCACAATCCAACTCTCACATCCATAGATGACTACTGGAAAAACCATAGCCTTGACTAGCTGGACCTTTGTTGACAAAGTAATGTCTCTGCTTTTTAATATGCTGTCTGCTGCTGCTACCAAGTTGCTTCAGTTGTGTCCAACTCTGTGTGACCCGTAGACAGCAGCCCAGGAGGCTCTCTCATCCCTGGGATTCTCCAGGCAAGAACACTGGAATGGGTTGCCATTTCCTTCTCCAATGCATGAAATTGAAAAGTGAAAATGAAGTCACTCTAGGTTGGTCATAACTTTCCTTCCAAGGAGTAAGCATCTTTTAATTTCATGGCTGCAATCACCATCTGCAGTGATTTTGGAGCCCAGAAAAATAAAGTCAGCCACTGTTTCCCCATCTATTTGCCATGAAGTGATGGGACCAGATGCCATGATCTTAGTTTTCTGAATATTGAGCTTTAAGCCATGTGGTACTATATACCATGCCAAGAATACAAGTATGTTTGAAGAGAGTGTCTGAGAGCTCTAAAGAGAGACAAAAGCACCATTCTTTCATTGGGATCTTTAGCCTTATAGATAATCCAGACCAAATCCAGAGATCAGGGTCAATCTGGTCAGACCCAATAAATGGAAGTATCCACCCTTACCTGTTAATGATAAGCTTTTCATAATTGCAAAGCTTAGCTTTAGAAGATTAAAAAAAGGCACATCAGCAACTCCTGCTTCCAGTGATATCAGTGGCTAGAATTGAGTTTAGAAAATAAGCATAGTGACTGCAGCCATGAAATTAAAAGACACTTGCTCCTTGGAAGAAAATCTATGAAAAACCTAGACAGCATATTAAAAAGCAGAGATATTACTTTGCCAACAAAGGTCCATGTAGTCAAACCTATGATTTTTTGTGAGAGTTGGACTGTGAAGAAAGCTGAGTGCCGAAGAATTGATGCTTTTGAACTGTGGTGTTGGAGAAGACTCTTGAGAGTCCCTTGGACTGCAAGGAGATCCAACCAGTCCATTCTGAAGGAGATCAGCCCTGGGATTTCTTTGGAAGGAATGATGCTAAAGCTGAAACTCCAGTACTTTGGCCACCTCATGCAAAGAGTTGACTCATTGGAAAAGACCCTAAAGACTGAAAGCAGGAGAAGGAGATGACAGAGGATGAGATGTTTGGATAGCATCACCAACTTGATGGACATGAGTTTGAGCAAGCTCTGGAAGTTGGTGAAGGACAGGGAAGCCTGGGGTGCTGCAGTCCATGAGGTCGCAAAGAGTGGAACACGACTGAGCAACCACACTGAACTGAAGCTCTGATTTGGCAGGGACTTAACTAAATCAGCCATCTTCAACCTGGCTGCATGTTAGGCTCTCCTACAGAACTTTATAACATTATTACCTTTTTAAAAGGGGCTTCCCAGAGGGCTCAGTGGTAAATAACCCACCTGGCAATGCAGGAGACTCAGGAGATTCTGATTTGATTCCTGGGTTGTGAAGATGCCCTGCAGGAGGAAATGACAACCCATTCCAGTTTTCTCACCTGGAAAATTCCATGGACAAAGGAGCCTGGCGGGCTACAGTCCATAGGGTCGCAAAAAAACAAACACGACTGAGCACAAGCACCTTTTTTAAAAAATATTTATTTATTTATGATTTGGTTGCATTGGGTCCTACTTGTGGCACGTGAGGTCCTTGCTGAGTCGTAGGAGATCTTTCACTGCAGCGTGCAGGCTCTCTAGTTGCTGTACATGGGCTCAGTAGTTGCAGTGTACAGCCCAGTTTCTCCATGACATATTGGATCTCAGTTCACCCTCCGCCCCTCGTCCAGGGATAGAACCCATAGCCCCTGCATTGCAAGGCAGACTCCCAACCACCGGACCACCAGGGAAGTCCCATATTATTATCTTTTTAAATTTTTTGTTTTGAAAAAGTTTTAGACTTACAGAAAACGTTGCAAAAATAGTACAAGGGAGTTTCTGTATATCCTTCATCCTGCTCCCCTAAAGTTAATATTCTGGTGCGGTTCTCAAAACTAAACTGCTGGTGCAATACTCTAAACTAAACTGCAGGCTTTTTTCTGATTTCACCATTTTTTTCTACTAATGTCTTTTGTCTCCTCCAGGACCCAATCCAGGCTCCCTTTGCATTTGCTTATGTCTCCTTAGTCTCCTCCAGTCTGTGACAGGTCCTAAGTCTTTCCATATCTTTCATGACTCCAACACATTTGAAGAACTCTGCTCATTACTGTAGGATATCCATTGCTTTGGATTTGTGGCTCAGAGGGTAAAGTGTCTGCCTGCAATGCAGGAGACCTGGGTTTGATCCCTGGGTCAGGAAGATCCCCTGGAGAAGGAAATGGCAACCCACTCCATTGCCTGGAAAATCCCATGGACAGAGAAGCCTGGTAGACTACAGTCCATGGGATCGCAAAGAGTTGGACACAACTGAGCGACTTCACTTTCACTTTCTCATTATTAGATTGAGGTTATGCATTACTGAGAAGGATGCCACAGAAGCAGTTGCATCTCATATCAAGAGGTACATGATGTCAAAATATCTTACTACTGGTGATGTTAACCTTGGTAACTTGGGTATGGTGTCATCTGCTGGGTTTACTCATTGTCAATTTACTATTTTTTCCTTTTGTCATTAAATACCTGGGGGGTGCTTTATGCAAATAATCTATTTCTCATCTTCCCCCCCCCCTTTACATTCCATTCATTCATGCATCTTGCCTGCAGTAATTACTGCAGTATTCTAATGGCGATTTTCTACTCCCTCATTTTTTTCTAGAGTATTAGTTGGAATTATACTGCAAGGAAATGCTTTTTCTTCTCCCTCATTTATTTATTTAATAGTAATTTATTGAAATCATCATGGACTCATAGATATTTATTCTATTTTACTTTATGGGACTTACAGTTCAATATTGCCATTATTTATTTTGATACACAAAACCAAGTCACTTTTTAAAATACCTATGCCTGGGACCCTCTCCAAATCAATTAAACAAGACTCTGTGGAGGTGGAGCACAGGCAGTGGTATTTCTTTAAAGCTCCTCCTGTGCACTAAACATTAGTTCTTTTATCCTACCCACCTGGCTTCTCTATAAAGAAAAAGAAAATTCCTTCTTCGCATTATTCTGCAGGATTTTGTTCCCACACTAGCCCTTGGGGGGCTGATGACAGGCTGCAGACTTAGGGAACAAACTGGCTCTGTAATTACCATACCCCTCCCACCCCCACACCTTCACTCCCTGAACATCTCCTGGCCCCCACCAGCAACTTGGATGCCAGAATCCTCCCTTCTACAACAGTAGCCTCCTGATGTGGAAGTTCTGCTGATTCTTATTGTTGTAGTCATTTGGATCGGGTGGAGGGGAAAAAACCTATAGCAGCTTATAGAAAGTCAGGCTTGAGAAAAAAACTCAAGGAATTATAACCTTAAATTTTCTGAAGGAAGGGCTTTCTGAATGGCACAGTGGATGACAGCTAACAGCATGCTGACAATCTACAGGAAGATTGTTCCTGCAGTTGCTTCAGCTCTGCCTTCTATAATTAATCCCATCAAGCACTTTTCTGCCATTTGGACAAAGTTTTAAAGGGTGGAGACAACCCCCACTTATTTGGACACCTTTGAAACCATAATAACCAAAGATGTAAATCTCCCTTGAGGAGATCAGCAGGGAGCCAGATGTGTTTTCATTCAAGGAGATGGTCTTCCTGAATAAGGAAATTGAACCTACAGTGTCCTTTAGCTGATTTCCAATTTCCCTCTATTCCTAGGTGCCAAATCAATCTCATGATATTTTTAGAAACCTGATTGTTTCTTTAGTCATACTGATGCCAATAATATGCTCAAAACTTAGCTGAATCAGATTTAAAACCTGATGCATGCTGGAGTAAAAACTTAACACCAAGTCTACTATGGTGACATGAATTTAGCATGGTTCCCCAAATTATGCCATATGAATCTAGGAAAGATATGTCTCACAACTTTTTATTTCTTTTTTATTTTCTTCATACTGGTCAGTTCCAACTTGAATTTTTCCTACCACACACTTTCTGTGTTGAAAACAACTTCTAGTAAAATTTGAAGGGAATTCTAATTTCTAGGGCAATAAATAAGTGAAAGTGTTAGTCACTGAGTCAGGTCCAGCTCTTTGCAACGTACGGACTGTAGCCTGCCAAAGTTCTTCTGTTCATGAAATTTTCCAGACAAGAATACTGGAGTGGGTAGCCATTCCCTTCTCCAGGGGATCTTCCTGACCCAGGGATCAAACCTAGGTCTCCTGCATTGCAGGCAGCTTCTTTACTGTCTGAGCCACCAGGGAAATAAACAAGTGAACTCTATAATAACTAGATAGGGTGGGATCTGATGTCTTAATATGAAATACAGAATTACTTCCGAGACAAGCATAATAGAGATGCAAAGTATTAACTCAGCATAGCATCCAACCCAGGATGAGGAATGTTTAAATGGTGCATGACAAAAATAAATCTCTCTTCCTGGAAGAACTTTAACCTCAGAGGAGAGGAAGCTCAAAGGTTTATTGCTGTCAGAGCCACAAACTCGACACCCCTCTTGATAAAAGACTTCGATCCCTGACCTCAGTAAAGTTGCTACTCTAAAAGCCATTTGTCTATTGATCTCCTCTGAAGAAAGCGAATAGGTGTCTAGCAGGACGAGTATCTCTGGGAAACCAAGTGACTGTACTTAGAGTAGAGCCGAGTGCTGGGAAGGGGGCCCTAGGACATCAGGTGCCGTAAGGTGGTTTGCAGGAAGCTGGGATGCCTTTTAAGAGAAGCCATAAGAGGGACAAGAAAAACTTAGTTTCTGCAGCAAGGCTGCTTGGTGAGTGTAAGTCAAAGTAGGAAGGGTAATCTACTGGGATATCTTGACTGCTCTTGTCATTTAGACTTCAACACAGAAGAGATGGAGTGGACTGGCCTAGAATGGAAACTGATCAGAGATCAGAGCTCTTAGAGAGTGAGATATTTTAATAATCCAACATCAGGGCACCAACCACCCCTCATGTTAATCCTGTTCACATTACCTTTAAGAAAGAGCCAGTATTTCTCCTTTGAGGCGGAATATAGAGATAGGGATATGGAGCACCTGCTAGGAATAAGACAAAGGCCTATTCTCGTGAATAGACAAGAAGCAAGTAAACAACAATAGCAATTTCAGAAACCAATTAATGCCATAAGGAAAATAAATCCAGGGACTTTCCTGGTGGTTCAGGGAAGACTCCAAGCTCCCAGTACATGAGGCCTGGGTTCGATCTCTGGTCAGGGAACTAGATCCCACATACTGCAACTAAGAATTAGTGTGCAACTAAAGATCCCGCTAAGACCCAGCACAGCCAATAATAAATATTTTTTAAAAACCATTGCAACAAAAAGAATAAAATACTTAGGGAATATATCTACCTAAAGAAACTAAAGACCTATATATAGAAAACTATAAAACACTGGTGAAAAAAATCAAAGAGGACATTAATAGATGGAGAAATATACTGTGTTCATGGATTGGAAGAATCAATATAGTGAAAATGAGTATACTACCCAAAGCAATCTATAGATTCAATACAATCCCTATCAAGCTACCAATGGTATTTTTCACAAAGCTAGAACAAATAATTTCACAATTTGTATGGAAATACAAAAAACCTTGAATAGCCAAAGCAATCTTGAGAAAGAAGAATGGAACTGGAGGAATCAACCTGCCTGACTTCAGGCTCTACTACAAAGCCACAATGATCAAGACAGTATGGTACTGGCACAAAGACAGAAATATAGATCAATGGAACAAAATAGAAAGCCCAGAGATAAATCCACGCACCTATGGACACCTTATCTTTGACAAAGAAGGCAAGAATATACAATGGATTAAAGACAATCTCTTTAACAAATGGTGCTGGGAAAACTGGTCAACCACTTGTAAAAGAATGAAACTAGAACACTTCTTAACACCATACACATAAATAAACTCAAAATGGATTAAAGATCTAAACGTAAGACCAGAAACTATAAAACTCCTAGAGGAGAACATAGGCAAAACACTCTCCGACATACATCACAGCAGGATCCTCTATGACCCACCTCCCACAATATTGGAAATAAAAGCAAAAATAAACAAATGGGACCTAATTAAAATTAAAAGCTTCTGCACAACAAAGGAAACTATTAGCAAGGTGAAAAGACAGCCTTCAGAATGGGAGAAAATAATAGCAAATGAAGCAACTGACAAACAATTAATCTCAAAAATATACAAGCAACTCCTACAGCTCAATTCCAGAAAAATAAACGACCCAATCAAAAAATGGGCCAAAGAACTAAATAGACATTTCTCCAAAGAAGACATACAGATGGCTAACAAACACACGAAAAGATGCTCAACATCACTCATTATCAGAGAAATGCAAATCAAAACCACAATGAGGTACCATTTCACGCCAGTCAGAATGGCTGCTATCCAAAAGTCTACAAGCAATACATTCTGGGGAGGGTGTGGAGAAAAGGGAACCCTCTTACACTGTTGGTGGGAATGCAAACTAGTACAGCCACTATGGAGAACAGTGTGGAGATTCCTTAAAAAACTGGAAATAGAACTGCCTTATGATCCAGCAATCCCACTGCTGGGCATACACACCAAGGAAACCAGAATTGAAAGAGACACATGTACCCCAATGTTCATCATAGCACTGTTTATAATAGCCAGGACATGGAAGCAACCTAGATGTCCATCAGCAGACAAATGGATAACAAAGCTGTGGTACATATACACAATGGAGCATTACTCAGCCATTAAAAAGAATACATTTGAATCAGTTCTAATGAGGTGGATGAAACTGGAGCCTATTATACAGAGTGAAGTAAGCCAGAAAGAAAAACACCAATACAGTATACTAACACATATATATGGAATTTAGAAGGATGGTAATGATAATCCTGTATGCGAGACAGCAAAAGAGACATAGATGTATAGAACAGTCTTTTGGACTCTATGGGAGAGGGTGAGGGTGGGATGATTTCGGAGAATGGTATTGAAACATGGATAATATCATATGTGAAACGAATCACCAATCCAGGTTGAATGCATGATACAGGATGCTTGGGGCTGTTGAACTGGGATGACCCAGAGGGATGGTATGGGGAGGGAGGTGGGAGGGGGTTCAGGATGGGGAACACGTGTACAACCCTGGTGGATTCATGTTGATCTATGGATAAACCAATACGATATTGTAAAGTAATTAGCCTCCAATTAAAATAAATAAATTTATTTTAAAAAAATAATCTTTTGATTAGGTAACTTTTTTTCTTTCTTTTTTAATTTTATTTTCTTTTTAAACTTTAATATATTGTATTAGTTTTGCCAAATATCGAAATGAATCCACCACAGGTATACATGTGTTCCCCATCCTGAACCCTCCTCCCTCCTCCCTCCCCATACCATCCCTCTGGGTCATCCCAGTGCACCAGCCCCAAGCATCCAGTATCGTGCATCGAACCTGGACTGGCGACTCGTTTCATACATGATATTATACATGTTTCAATGCCATGCTCCCAAATCTTCCCACCCTCTCCCTCTCCCACAGAGTCCATAAGACTGATCTATACATCAGTGTCTCTTTTGCTGTCTCTTACACAGGGTTATTGTTACCATCTTTCTAAATCCCATATATATGCGTTAGTATACTGTATTGGTGTTTTTCTTTCTGGCTTACTTCACTCTGTATAATAGGCTTGCGGTCAACATCTGCCGAAGAAGGTGCGCCGGTTGCACACCTAGACCATATGATTAGGTAACTTTAAAAAAAAAAAAAAAAGAAAGAAAATAAATCCAAGTGAGATGGAGAGATGGGGGCAGGCATTGGTTACAGGTTCTCTGAGGATGATACATCTGTATCAATCCCCAGCAGTGAGAAGGAGTTAACTGAAGGTGTGTACCAGCCAGGTGACTGCCCTCAACAGCCATGACCTCAGGGGAGGGACCAGCTTGGCAGAGTTGACCACCAGAGAGGCCAATAACATAGGAGCATAGCAGCCAAGGCTGAGTAGGTTAGAAGAGACTCCGGAGTGAAGCTAGCTTACACCCTGTAGGCCATGCTCTTAGTATAGCTGGAAGACTTTGGAGGGTTTGGAGAGGGGTGGGGGTGAGGAAGCAGAATGATCTGTTTTTGTTTTATAAATATTATCATTACTGTGTGTGCTAAACAGACTGTATGGGGCAAGAGTGGAAATCAAAACTATAGTTGGGTTTTAGGACTATGTAGTTTCTAAATCCTAAAAGCCTGAATGTCCTACTGCATGTTTAATCTCACTGATCACGATGGTCACTGACTTTATTGCACAACCTCAGAACCTCTCCATGTGTATATTGCTTAAACATCAGAAAAGCCATTTGTTGAAATTCATTTAACGTGAAAGTGTAGTTTGTGCTTATCAGCTTATTAAAGATAACATCTTACCTAAATCAGTGAAAGGATTTTTGTTTTTGTTTTAATCAGTTATTTCACTTTCCTCCTACAGGGATCCCAACCACCTTTCAGTACCTTATCACTATTATGAACCTTTTGGACCTGATGAATGTACAATGTACCTGTCCCATGAGCGAGGACGGAAGGGCAGTCATCACCGCTTTATCACAGAGAAACGAGTCTTTAAGAACTGGGCACGGACATTCAATATTCACTTTTTTCAACCAGACTGGAAACCAGAATCTCTTGCCAATAGTCATTCTGAGAATAAACCTGTGTTCTGAAGAATGTGTGTGGCCAGACGGAAATCCTAAGAACCCCACTGTATCAAACATTGGGCCACTGAACCGGAAACCCCAGACATGAAAGAGGAACAAAACTGGTCGCAGGAATAGCTTCCTCCTCAAGAGGTACCATGTATAGATGCCTCTGAGGCATGACTACAAACTAGTGCAGTTGGTCTATAAGGGAAGATTCCAGAATTAATACATCCTAGTGAGTGTTGTCCCTTTCTAAAGGGGTTACCTTAGGAGCCAAATGCGCATTTCAGTGATGCTGCCATGGCAGAAAGTGTGTAGGAACTTTTTAAGTATTGCCTTCGAAACTGAGACATAAACAACTCAACATTAGATGTATCCCTTTGTAGAAATACCACCTCTAAAGTCATTTTTTAATCAAATTGTATCCTAACCTGAACTATAACCTTTGTTATCTGTTGGACTCTGTATGTGTGATTTATAAAGAGTAGCCTTGAAAATATGGACATGATTTCTGAAGAGTACGTCTTCACTTTCATAAGCAAATGCCCAATATTTATTTATTGAGAGTTTTTTAGTGTGCGCTAGGCCAGTATTTTTATAGATTATGATTATGTGGTAGTTTATCCCTCCTAATTATTTAATCCTGAATGATAATTGGAAAAGGCCCAGAACTGGGAGACAAACTGCCGTGTTCACAGTGCTCATTGTTAGCAAGCAACAGTATATGGCTTGGAAACGTCACATTGCATTTTTTGAACCCTCAGGCTTCAAGAACAACTATGATATTTTCCAACATGCAGAAATACTCCAAATGACAATATTGAAAACCAAAAACTGCGTTGTTCAAACAAAAACCAGACCAACAACAGAAACTGAAAGACAGTTGGCTTGGGTAATAATTAATGTAGGTCACTTCATTTAAGCCCTAGTTTCCTCTTCTGTAAAGTGATGTCACTGTCCTCTGGTACAGTGACGTCACTTAAGTTTCATGCCAGATCTGAAATTCTCTCAATGAGCATCTCATTGATCTACATAAGGACTTTATACTTGGAATGATGGGGCTCCCGCAGTCGCAGGAGCCTTATTTTAGGGGGCCTTTTATATCTCCCTAGGGGCTTCCCTGGTGGCTCAGACAGTAAAGAATCTGCTTTCAATGCAGGAGACTCTGGTTCAATCCCTGAGTTGGGAAGATCCCCTGGAGAAGGGAATGGCAACCCACTCCAGTATTCTTCCTGAAGAATTCCATGGACAGAGGAGCCTGGTGGGCTACAGTTCACGTGGTCACAAAGAGTCAGACATGACTGAGGGACTAACACTTTCACTTTATATCTCCCTACTACCTAGCTCCCCCTTGTAGTGAAAAAATACCTCCTCCCTGGACCCCGTAGGCAAAAATCCATCCCCTGATTCTCTAGTGCTTTTTGCACCAAAAGAGTGAGAAAGAATGTGTGTGTATTACGGCAGTGGGGGGAGGTGGGGACTTTCATACTATGCCCTGTGAAAGAGTGAGGCAGGAGGGAGAACCTTCATGCTGTTCTCTGACTACAAGAACAAGGAACTACACCTCTGTGAATCTGTGAGAAGAGAACCCAAGATTTTTCCATCACATGACTCATTTATCCTATGAACTGTTCACTCACTGCAAATCTTATATTCACTGCCGTTCCCTGGTCTTCAGGAGTATAAAGGACTTATGTTATTCAAAGCCAAGATCAGCTAGTATAGAAGATTTCAATTATGCAAGTAATATTGTTCAAAAATAGCCTTTTAGAAAATATATCAATGTTTTCTTTACTCATGGCTTAGGAGGAATTAATTTCTCTAATGCCAAATTTGAAGGCACCAGCAAATATTATGTATGGAGACTGACGTTGTTTTACAAAACATGACCTGGTTTGTGATTAAAGAAGGTTTCTCACATTACCATCTTTTCCTTTTCCTTATGAAGTACTAAAATTCCATTCTCTTGAACTAGTACTATTAATTATATGGAGTACTGTTATTGAGATGCAAACACAGTCCAGATACTCATATAGCAAAAACAATATTGGTATTATTGTGGTGTGACTTGAGCTGTAAAAAGTCAATACAGTCGAAATGTCTGTCCAAGACATATTGGAATGTGTTCTTTAAATTTTCTCAATTTTTTAAGGAAACAAAAGGAATTTTATTCCAGCACAATCTCTTCTACAGCACGGACTCTGAACAAACAATACTTTATGAACTTACTAAAAATCACAAGAATATAGGCCACATTTACTATCACTTGAAGAGATCATATTACTCAGATGTAAATAACTTCTTTAACAAGCCTTATTTTTATGAAAATTCGGAAAGGCATACTCGGGACATGCAAAAATGTAGCTATATTACTGAATCCAATAATAATCTCAAATGTCTGTTATCTTTAGGTTTTAGGGGTTTTGTTTTTGTTTTGTTTTTCAAGAATATATGATAGCTCCACCTTTTTTGAAACTTTCCCTTCTCAAATACTCAAAAGAGTATAAATCAAAGAAATTCTGAAATTCCTGGCTTTGTTGGGAAATATTTTAAATCTACATGTGGCTAGGATATGTATGTGAATTTACGTTTTTTAAAAATATGGTGTAAATATGTAAGAAATCATTAATGGTCAGTGGTTTTATTATAGCATTTAAAGAAAATACCTAGAATTCTGATAAGTTGTGCTATTCGGCCTGGTTATGAGCAATTGAACTATCTTGCCAAATCATTTCATGACTATCATTTTTAACACAGTGCAACGCCATTAAAATCAGCTCTGATATAAAAAAACTACAAACTACATTTACAGACCTCAGTGATTTCAATATCCGATTATATTTGAAGCCTGAGTCATACTCATTATGTTACATACCTTTTCCCTCTCTCCCCAGCTTTGTCATCAGCTTCCTCCTAGCTTTTAAGACCGAAGCAACTCAAAGCCACGGCTGGCCCATCCGTGGAGTCTGTTATTTCAACACAAGAACATTTGAATAGAGGCCATTACAATAGATAGCCTTTATGGGCAAGGATACAGGAATGCACAAACAAAATCAATCACTTCAAATGGCCCATAAAAAGAGGAATCTTGCATTTAATATTCTACAGTAAATATTCACCCAAGAAAACATACATTAAAAGAACATTAGGAGGTAAATATTCAGTGTGCTGCGTGGGGCCTTCGCTGTGTGATTTCCATTATGGTTAATGGGTGTTTGGTAACTAAGTCCCTGTGCTTCACTAACCCTGGGATGTGCTCCTAAGGGCCAGACATAAAACCAGAGCCATGCAGGAACTTCCAGTATCCTAAGATCGCAGACTTGGAGCTTCTCTCCAAAAAATAAGTGAAAGCAAAACACAGAGTCCTGTACTTAAAAGAGAAATTTCTATGAGGTTCCTTGGAATCCTTAGGTTACTATTGGATATGTGTATCGGATTCCAAACAAGACCACTCAAGACAGATTACCTTTGTTTTCTAGGTTCTCTCTGTTACTGATTTATTTGAATTACATGAAAAGTGGAAGGCTATAGCCTCATTTTGAAATAAAACTCACCTCAAAATTAAAATTATTGATTTAGATGGTAAGGGTATTTAGAAGGAAGGAAAATGTTGAAATTCTATTAGGAATGAGAGTGGTTATTTAAACACATATCTACCTATCCTTGGAAGGAAAGTTATGTCCAACCTAAATAGCATATTCAAAAGCAGAGACATTACTTTGCCAACAAAGGTCCAGCTAGTCAAGGCTATGGTTTTTCCTGTGGTCATGTATGGATGTGAGAGTTGGACTGTGAAGAAGGCTGAGTGCCAAAGAATTGATGCTTTTGAACTGTGGTGTTGGAGAAGACTCTTGAGAGTCCCTTGGACTGCAAGGAGATCCAACCAGTCCATTCTGAAGGAGATCAGCCCTGGGATTTCTTTGAAAGGAATGATGCTAAAGCTGAAACTCCAGTACTTTGGCCACCTCATGCGAAGAGTTGACTCATTGGAAAAGACTCTGATCCTGGGAGGGATTGGGGGCAGAAGGAGAAGGGGATGACAGAGGATGAGATGGCTGGATGGCAACACTGACTCGATGGACGTGAGTCTGAGTGAACTCCAGGAGTTGGTGATGGACAGGGAGGCCTGGCATGCTGCGATTCATGGGGTCACAAAGAGTCGGACACAACTGAGCTACTGAACTGAACTGAACTTATTTAATAAGCCCAAATATCTGCACTTAGGTAGGAGTGACCTCATTTCAGAAATATACCCTGGATTCCACTGGCGTGATGATTCAAGTTGTTAAACAGACCTACTCAGAGAAGGGCCTGTGTTCCCACTCTCCGTGTTAGGAGGTGATGTTAAAACTTACGTTTTTCATTCCTCACCCAATCGTGTCTTGCTTGCATCCTCACTGCTTCTCTCTTAAACCTCATTCTGTCTTTGCTGTCATTCTCTCCTGATGTCTTCTTTTGTCTACAGTGTGCTCTTAAACCAGCAGTCTTTGGGAGCTTGTTAAGGTCTTCCTTATACATTTTTCAACTAGAGACCTAACTGGTGAACAGATTTGGGGTGAGTCCTGCTAGGGTAATGGCCATAGTAGGTGGGAGAGCTACAGGAACAGGTAGTTCAGAAGTACCGTCCTGGTTTCCCCAGGGTCAAGGGAGGAGAAAAGGGGAGGAATTTCAAAATTTGGACGTTTTGTACTAAAATCCAGACGGCCCCAGGAAAGCCAGAACAGTGGCTATCCTATCAAAAGGCCACCTCAATGAGAACTACAATACCAAGGGCTTTGGGGTAAAAGTGAACCAATGGCCAAGGTTGTAGCACTTGCCAGAAGATACGTTGGAATGGAAAAGATGAGAGAGTGTCTACACAGCTTATAAATGAATAGGAGTGTCTGAGTGAACTCCAGGAGTTGGTGAGGGACAGGGAGGCCTGGCGTGGTGCAGTCCATGGGGCCGCAAAGAGTCGGACACAACTGAGCGACTGAACTGAACTGAACTGAACCGAACCCTTTTATTCCAGCTCCCTTATCCCCACCTATTCAGGGTATTGAGCCACCATAGAAATTAAAAAAAAAAAAAAAAAAAAAAGGCGGCAATCTTATTTGTTTCTACTCAGTGACCTAATATTATATGCTACCTTGGATTGTCCTTTGTCTTTTTATGTGTGTGTCCTGTTAGTTTAATTAGACTGTAAGCTCTTTGAGAGCAGGGACTTCTTTCTTCTTTGTCTCTGTAGCCCCATAGCACAGTGCCTTGCACACAATAGGCGCTCAATAAAGGTCTGTTGTTGATGACATCTTAACGTTGGCCCATTGGATCGGTAATTGGTGTATATCCTTCCATGTAAGAAGTACAAGAGACAGAATAGGTGGTAAAATAGCTAAATTTTAAGTGGGTTTTTATAGGGTCAGTCCTTAAACCTATAACATTTTTAATCAACAGAGTTGACCTAGATTCAGTAGAACAATATTGCTGAATTCATTAGGTTCGCTATGCTGGCTGTTCTGAACTCACAAAATGAAGTTCAGCAAGCTTTGTTTTCTCACTGTTAGTGAGCTGCTCTTAGCACAAATTAAATTTAATATTGACAAATGCTATACCACACGCAAAAAAGGGAAAAACATTTTGGGCTCTGACTTCTGTGATTCAACTACAAAAAGGAGGCTAAATGAGTTGAGTACAGCCTGCCTTAAACTTGACAGCTTAATTAAGCTGCTGAGAATCCAACTGATGATTACCGAAGATCTATAAAAATTAACCGTATATTTATCTTAAAAATAAAATATCCCCCCCAACCTTTTGTTTCTATAAAACACATCTAAAATGGTTTCATATCTATCAGAATATGAGGGAAAAGAACTCTTGAGAAAAGGTGTCCTCAGGTGGAGTATCCCAGGCTCCTGAGTCACCCCACCTGGCCAGCACCTGGCATCGGAAGACCACCTGGTTGCAGAGGGCAAAATGGCATAATGTCAGCAAAGGTGAGTAGCTGCTGGTTGGGACCTCTGCAGGAGCCATAACCATTACCTTTTGGAACATGTGAACACTCTGGAGTTCCCCTCCTACATTGTCTGCTCTTCCACCTAGTTATTTAATTGTGATCTCAATTTCAATTTTTAAACATAGAAAAAGGGCCGGAAGGCACTACGTGAAACTGTGAAATGTGCTTCTCTCTGACTGGATAGGATTATAGACTTACCCATATTTTCAGAAATAATATAACTTCAAAATGTAATTTAATAAAATATTAAGGGAGATGTTATATCAGGATTTCAAACTGAATTCCAACAGGGATGTTAGTAAAGAGCTAGTACATGCCATGGCTAGCTACACATACAAGAAGGTCATTGCTCACTACATAAATCATCTCAAGGATTAGCATCTTTAGCTCTTTGCCATGTGACTAGTTCTTTCATTTCAAAACCAAATACAGGCAGTCCATGACACTGAGTCAAATCTTTATAATTGCATTTCATCTACTATCTAACGAGTCCTTTGCACAATGTCATTTTTCTTATATTTATTATTTCACAATAATCCGATGATCCCATTGTGAAAATAAGTAAGCTGAGATGAGGACAGTTTGGGCATCCAGTCCCCAGAGTGTTGAAGATGGGAGCAGACACACAGCTTGCCATGGACCGGGCACTTTTCTAAATGCTTTACATTTATAAGTGCATTTCATCCTCACGATGACCAAAATAAACAGATAATTTCTTTTAGAGCTCCCCTTTTACAGATGTGAAAACTGAGACATAGAGCACTTCAGTAACTTTGCCAGGCTCGTGAAGCTAGTAAGAGGGAAAGTCAGGTAGACATCACAGGGTCTGTCTGGACTCTCTTTCTTTGGTCATCATATACTTCCTGGCAGAAACTTAACCATACAGGTAGCAATTTCTATGAGAATATTTGTCATGTACTATTATATCATATTCATAGTGTACAAAATATTTGAGATATACCAAATAATAAGTGACAAATCTATAAATTATGAAGCAAACATAAGGAAAATATTGCCATGACCCTTGAAGCTACCTGAGTGTTCCTTCTATCATCTTGGATTTTTGATTTTCCATTCTCTTGGTTTCTAAATAGTAGTATTATTAATACACATAGACATATCAACAAATAATACAGTTTTGTTTTATATATTAATAAGTGTAAATCTGTTACAACATTGTATCTAGTCTTTCAATCTTGCTTTTTATGCCAAGATTCATCCACTCTCTTGTAACTCTCATTTGTTCTCAAGATTGTATTGCCATTGTATAAATATACCATAATTTATTTTTATCCATTTTAAAGTAGACATTTAAGTTTCCAGTTTGTTGCTTACTGCTTTTACAAACATTCTGTAAAGGTCTTTCAATACATGTGTGCAAGAATTTTTATGCAGAGTATATATCTAGGAATAAAATTGCTGGGCTATAGTATAAAATGGTTCACATGTGCATTATATTGCCAGATTGTTTTCCAAAGTGGTTGAACACTTTATACTCCTAACAGTGGTTGTTCACATCCTTGCTAACACATGACTTGGTATTTTCAGACTGTAAATGTTTGTCCATCTAGTACCTGTAAATTATATCTCATTGTCATCTCAACTTGTATTTTCTTGATTCCTTATGAGGTTTAGCTTTTTTTTCCTTCTCCATTAGTATTACCTCATCGATGAAATGGGGCTTCTCTGGGGGCTCAAATAGTAAAGAATCTGCCTACAATGTCAGAGACTCTGGTTAGGTCCCTGGGTTGGGAAGATCCCCTGGAGAAGAGAATGGCTACCCCCTCCAATATTTTTGCCTGGAGAATTCCATAGACAAAGGAGCCTGGCAGGCTACAGTCCATGGGGTTGCAAAGAGTCAGACACAACTGAGCAACTAAGCAAAGCACAGCACATACTCCATATGCAGTTATTATAAAATATTGGCTATATTCCCTGTGCTGTACATTATATCCTCATAACTGTTTATTTTATACCTAGTAGTTTGTACTTCTTAATCCCCTTCAACTACCTTGCCACTCCCACATCCCTCTCCTCACTGGTAACCACTAGGCTTTTTCTGTATCTGTGCATCTGTTTCTGTTTTATTTGTTTGTTTTATTTTTAGATTTCACATATAAGTGAAAAAATACAATATTTGTGTTTCTTATTTCACTTATTTGTGACTTATTTCACTAAGAATAATACCCTATAGGCCCACCCATATTGTTGCAAGTGGCATTATTTCATTCGTTTTATGGCTAAGTAACATACCATTGTAGAGAAGGCAATGGCACCCCACTCCAGTACCCTTGCTTGGAAAATCCCATGGACGGAGGAGCCTGGTAAGCTGCAGTCCATGGGGTCGCAAAGAGTCGTACACGACTGCACGACTTCACTTCCACTTTTCACTTTCATGCATTGGAGAAGGAAATGGCAACCCACTCCAGTGTTCTTGCCTGGAGAATCCCAGGGACCGGGGAGCCTAGTGGGCTGCCATCTATGGGGTCGCACAGAGTCGGACACTACTGAAGCGACTTAGCAGCAGCAGCAACATACCATTGTACCTACAGATACCACATCTTTATCCATTCATCTATTGATAGACAATTAGGTTGCTTCCATATCTTAGCTATTATAAACAATGCTGCTAAGAGCTTTGTTGTACATATATTTTCTAATTAGTGTTTTCATTCTCTTTGAATAAATACGCAGAATTGGAATTGCTGATCATATGGTAGTTCTATTTATAATTTTTTGAGGAACTTCCATATTGTTTTTCATAGTGGCTGCACCAAGTTATATTTCCACCAACAGTGTACCAGGGTTCTCTTTTCTCCTCATCGTTGCCAACAATTTTTATTTCTTGTTATTCTGATGATAGTCATTCTGACAAGTATGAGATCATATGTCATTGTGGTTTTGATTTGCATTCTGCTGATGATTATTGATGTTAAGCATCTTTTGATGTGCTTGTTGGCCATATGTATGTCCTCTTTGGAAAAATGCCTTTTTGGGTCCTCGGCTCATTTTTTATTCAGGTTGTTTTATTTTTCTTGATACTGAGCTGTACGAGTTCTTTACACATTTTGAATATTGACCCCTTATCAAATGTAACATTTGCATATATCTTCCCCATTAAATAGGCTGTTTTTTGTTTTCTTGATAATTTTCTTCACTGTGCAAAAGCATTTAAGTTTGATTAGGTCACTTTTGTTTATTTTTGCTTTTATTTTCCTTATCTGAAGAGACAGATCCAAAAAACAATATTGCTAAGATCTATATCAAAGACTGTATGGACTCAAATTGGAAAGGAGAAGTAAAACTGTCACTATTTGCAGGTGACATGATACCACATATAGAAAACCTCAGACTCCACCAAAAACTATTAGAACTAATAGGTGAATTCAGTAAAGTTGCAGGATACAAGATTAATATGCATAAAATTGTTGCATTTCTATACATTAGTAATAAGCAAAAAAAAAAAAAGTAATGAGCTACGAGAAAGAGAAATCAAGAAAATAATACCATTTATAATCTCATCAAAAAGAATAAAACACCTAGAAATAAATTCAATCAAGGAAGTGAAAGATCTATACTCTGAAAACTTTAAGACACTGATGAAGGAAATTGAAGATGATACAAATAAATGAAACAACATCCTGTGTTCAGAGATTGGAAGAATTAATATGGTTAAAATGTCCTTATGACCCAAAGAAATCTACAGATTTAATGCAATCTCTATTAAAATACCCATAACATTTCTCACATGACTAGAGCAAATAGTTCTAAAGCTTGTATGGAACCAAAAAAAAGAGCCTGAATAGCCAAAGCAATCTTGAGAAAAAAGAACAAAGCTTGGGCTATCATGTTCCCTGACTTCAGACTATACTACAAAGTTACAATAATCAAAATAGTATGATACTGGCACAAAACACAAACAAGTAGACCAATGGAAGAAAACAGAGAGCCTAGAAATTAAACCACACATGTATGGTCAATTCATCTACAACAAAGGAGGCAAGAATATACAGTGGGGAAAACACAGTCTCTTCAATAAATGGCACTAGCAAAACTAAACAGCTACATGTAAAAATTGAATTGGAACATTTTCTCCCACCATATACAAAAATAAAGTCAAATGGGTTAAATACCTAAATGTAAGACAAGAAAACAAAACTCCTAGAAGAAAACATAGACAGTATTCTTCTGGCCAATTCCTTTAATTGGACTGTCCAGTTTTTTCTTATTTATGGGAATTTTTATGAGAACAAGTCTTTTATTATTACAAGGTGTGCCTTGCCTTTTCATGTCTTGAAGTGAAGTGAACTGAAAGTCACTCAGTCGTGTCTGACTCTTTACGACCCCATGGACTATATACTCCATGGAATTCTCCAGACCAGAATAATGGAGTGGGTAGCCTATCTCTTCTCCAGTGGATCTTCCCGACCCAGGAATCAAACTAGAGTCTCCTGCATTGCAGGTGGATTCTTTACCAACTGAGCTATGTTTCATGTCTTAATGGTATATTTTGATGACTAAAAATTCTTAATTATTTTAATTCAAATTTATCAATATTATATGCATAGTATGATTTGTGTATTGTTTAAGAACACTTACCTAGACCAAGGTCATGAAGGTAATTGCTTATGTTTTCTTCTAGAAACTTTGTTTTTTCTCTTCTTTCCATATTGTATTTGACTCATCTCAAATTGATTTGGGTATATGATGTGAGGAAGGGGTCAGGTTCTTTTTTTTTCCCCTTTACAGAAATCCAATTGACATAGCACCATTTATTGTAAATGCCACTTCATTGGTACTTTGTTGGTAAATCAGGTTACCATATATACTTTGGATTATTTCTTGACACTGAGTTCTATACCACTTTGTACTCTTACCTTATCTTAAATATTATATTAATATATACATTATCTTAAATATTATAACTTCATAAGTCGATATCTAAAAAGTATCCAGTATATTCATCTTCATCAATATTCTTTTTTTTTTTTCATCAATATTCTTTAGCTGTTCTTGGCACTTTGTATTTCCACATACAATTTTAGGGACCAAGTATCATTTTCCATATTTAATAAAACCTGCTGGGATTTCTATTGAGATTGTATTAATTCTATGGAGACTTTAGGGAGATATGACATTTTAACAATATAAAGTCTTCAATTCTTGAGCACAATTTAAAGTTTTCTGTGTAGAAGTAATCCACATCTTTTCTTATAGCTATTCCTGGAAATTTGATGGGTTTGTTTGGTGCTATTATAAATGATATTGTTTGCAATTTAATTGTCTACTTACTTGTTATTAGTATATAGAATACAACTGAGTTTTTAAAATAGTTTTATTTATTTATTTATTTTTCACTGTGCTGGGTCTTTGTTGCTGCATGTGGGTTCTCTCAAGCTGTGGTAAATTGTGAGGCTGCTCTCTAGTTGTGGTGAGCAGGTTTCTATTGTGGTGGCTTCTCTTGTTGCGGAGCATGAAGCCTAGGGCACATGGGCTTCAGTAGTTGCAGCTCATGGGCTCAGCAGTTGTAGTTCCTGGGCTCTAGAGCACAGGTTCAGTAGTGTGGCACACAGGCTTAGTGGACCCACAGCACGTGGGATCTTCAACCAGGGATCAAACTCATGTCTCCTGCGCTGGCAGACAGATTCTTTACCACTGAACCATCAGGGAAGCCCCACAATTGATTTTTGTATGTTGATCTTATATCCAGCATTAAAGCTAAATGAACTCAGTGATTTTAAGAGTATGTTTGTAAATGCTTTCAATTGTCTTCATGTACAATCATACTTTTGTGAATACTGACAGTTTTATTTCTTTCCAATCTTATATATTTTTTAATTTGCTTTTATATTGAGTAAAACTTCTAGTCCAGTGTTGATTAGAAGTGGTAACAGTGGTCATTTTTATTTTCTTCCCAACCTCAGAGAAAATGGTTTAATATTGTTTAAATAAAAAATAATGATGCTCATTGTAGGCTTTTGGTAGATATATAATTTATCAGATGAAGGGGGTTCCCTTCTATTCCTGGTTTACTAAGAGTTTTTATTTTAGTGTTTTTGGATTGAAATAAATGCTTATTCTGCATCTATTAAGATGAGAGAACAGATTTTCTTCCTTATTCTATGATGTGGTAAAGTACATTGATTTTCAAAAGTTCATAAAACTTGAATTACTGGAATAAACATTGTGATGTCATATCCTTACTGTATTTGACTGCTAATATCTTGTCAAGAATTTTTACATCAGAGTTCATGAGATAGCTTGACCTGCAATTTTTTTTCTTTGTCCGTATTGGCTTTGTCAGGTTTTGCTGTAAAGGTTATGCTGGTGTCATTAATGAATTTGAAAGTGTTTGTTCTTTTTCTATTTTCTAGAAAAGTTTATGGGATATTGATGTTATTTCTCCATAAGTTTTGGAAGAATTGAAGCCATTTGGAACTGTTATTTTTTGTGTGAAGACATTTTAAATTACAGATTGAATATTTTAATACATACGGAGTTATTCCAATTTTTCTATTTCTTATCATAGCAATTTGGTAAATTGTGGTTTTTAGTAAATTTGTCCATTTATTCTAAGTTGAATAAAGTTTTTCATAATATGCTTATTCTTTTTTTAATTTCTTTGGGACATCTGATATATCTCTTTTTATCATTGTAAATTGCCAGGGATTTCTTGTCTTTATTGTAATATATTTGCTTAATATATTCCTGAAATGTTTATCTTTATTTTTTCTTCCTTCTCCTTTCTTCAGTTGAATTTGCTATGCTTGTTCTAGTTTCTTGAATAGGTTAGATTGTTTTTTCAACCATATGTCTTGTCTTGCCTAACATGTAAATTAGAGCTATAGAATTCTCCTAATGCTGCTTTAGGAGCATCTCAAAAGTTTTATTATATTGAATTTTCCTTCAGTCAGTTCAGTTAAGTCACTCAGTCATGTCCAACTGTTTGTGACCCCATGGACTGCAGCATGCCAGGCTTTCCTGTCTATCACAAACTCCTGGAGCTTGCTCAACTCATGTCCATAGAGTCGGTGATGCCATCCAACCATCTCATCCTCTGTCGTCCCCTTCTACTCCTGCCTCCAATCTTTCTAAGCATCAGGGTCTTTTCTAATGAGTCAGTTCTTTGCAACAGGTGGCCAAAGTATTGGTGTTTCAGCATCAGTCCTTCCAATGAATATTCAGGACTGATTTCCTTTAGGTTTGACTGGTTTGATCTCCTTGCAGTCCAAGGGACTAAGAGTCTTCTCCGGCACCACAGTTCAAAAGCATCAATTCTTTGGCACTCAGGTTTCTTTATAGTCCAACTCTCACAACCATACATGACTGCTGGAAAAATCATAGCTTTGACTAGATGGACCTTTGTTGGCAAAATAATATCTCTGCTTTTTAATATGCTAAGTTGGTCTTAGCTTTTCTTCCAAAAAGCAAGCATCTTTTAATTTCATGGCTGCAGTCACCATCTGCAGTGATATGGAGCCCAAGAAAATAAAGTCTCTCACTGTTTCCGTTGCTTTCCCATCTATTTGTCATGAAGTGATGGGACCAGATGCCATGATCTTAGTTTTCTGAATGTTGAGTTTGGAGCCAGCTCTTTCACTCTCCTCTTTCACTTTCATCAAGAGGCTCTTTAGTTCTTCTTCACTTTCTGCCATTAGGGTGGTATCATCTGCATATCTAAGGTTATTGATATTTCTTCCAGCAATCTTGATTCCAGCTTGTGCTTGGCATTTCACATGATATACTCTGCATATAAGTTAAATAAGCAGGGTGACAATATACAGCCTTGACGTATTCCTTTCCCAATTTGGAGTCAGTCCATTGTTCCATGTCTGGTTCTGTTGCTTCTTGATCTGCATACAGATTTCTCAGAAGGCAGGTAAGGTGGTCTGGTATTCCCATCTCTTGAAGAATTTTCCAGTTTGTTGTGATCCACAAAGTCAAAGGCTTTGGTATAATCAATAAAGCAGAAGTAGATGTTTCTCTGGTATTCTCTTTCTTTTTTGATGATCCAACAGATGTTGGCAATTTGATCTCTGGTTCCTCTGCCTTTTCTAAATCCAGCTTGAATATCTGGAAGTTCACAGTTCATGTACTGTTTAATTTTTCTTATCATTCAGTTAAAATATTTTCCAATTTTTATTGTGATTTCTTCTTTAATGCATGTCATCCATATGTGTGCTGTGCAATTTCCAAATACTTAGGAATTTTCTTGAAATGTTCTATTATTTTCTTTTTTTTTTAGGCTCTAATTTTTATTTTATTTTTAAACTTTACATAATTGTATTAGTTTTGCCAAATATCAAAATGAATCTGCCACAGGTATACATGTGTTCCCCATCCTGAACCCTCCTCCCTCCTCCCTCCCCATACCATCCCTCTGGGTCGTCCCAGTGCACTAGCCCCAAGCATCCAGTATCGTGCATCGAACCTGGACTGGCAACTCGTTTCTTACATGATATTTTACATGTTTCAATGTCATTCTCCCAAATCTTCCCACCCTCCCCCTCTCCCACAGAGTCCATAAGACTGTTCTATACATCAGTGTCTCTTTTGCTGTCTCGTACCACTGTGGTAAAAAGTCATACTCTTCATGATTTCAGTTTTTATTTGAAATTTATTGAGAATTATTTTATGGCCCAGAATATTATCTATTTTGATCAGTGTCTCATGATTAAAACCTGTATTCTGGTATGGTTGTATATAGTATTCTTTTTGTCAGTTTAAGTCAAGTTCATTACAAGTGTGGTCTAAATCTTTTCATACTTATTAATTTTTTTTTCTGTACTGTTCAATAAGTTACTAAGAGAGATGTATTGAAATCTGTAACTATCATTGCAAATTTGTCTATTTCTTCTCCTAGCCTATAAATTTTTGCTTTATATATTTTGAAAATGTATCATTAGGTACATATGTATTTAGGATCTTATATCTTCCTGTTGAAGTGATTCTTTTATCACTATGAAATATCCCTCATTATCTTTAGTAATATCTCACTCCTTAAAGTCCATTTTATTTGGCAGAAGTATAGCTACATTTGCTTTTATTTTATGAATGCTTATATGTTTACATTCTCTTCTATCCTTTTTATATTTTTTAAATTTGAATTGTTCTTTGTCTTCATTTTAATTGCTTCTCTTATAAATAGCAATAATTGATTTTTTAGTCTACTAGGTCAAACTATAACAAAGAAGTACTTTGAAATCCTCTAATATGATACTGAATTTCCCTTCTATAAGTCAACAAATATTTTTACTATTTTGAGGTGCACACAACTTTATGATTGTTTATTCTTCATGGTGAAATTAATTTTTATCATTTGGTATTAACCACTTGTATTCTTGGAGAAGACTCTTGAGAGTCCCTTGAACTGCAAGGAGATCCAACCAGTCCATTCTAAAGGAGATCAGTCCTGGGTGTTCTTTGGAAGGACCGATGCTAAAGCTGAAGCTCTAGCACTTTGGCCACCTCATGTGAAGAGTTGACTCATTGGAGAATACTCTGATGCTGGGAGGGATTGGGGGCAGGAGGAGAAGGGGGTGACAGAGGATGAGATGGCTGGATGGCATCACTGACTCGATGGACATGAGTTTGAGTGAACTCCGGGAGTTGGTGATGGACAGGGGGCCTGGCGTGCTGCGGTTCATGAGATCACAAAGAGTTGGACACGACTGAGCAACTCAACTGAACTGAACTGAACTTGTATTCTTAATACTGTATTGCTTTTTTCTAAAGTCTTCATTTTTCTGCCATTAAAATAGCTACCTCAGTGTTCCTTTGGTTAGTATTTTCTAGGACTGTCTTTATTCATTCTTTTATTTTCAGTATCTCATGTCTCTATATTTTAGGCATTTCTCATAAAAAACTTTTTTTTTCTTTTTCAAACAAGAATTTTATGAGAGAGATGAGTTCACTTCCAATTTGGGGAGATTAATCCTATATTTAGACTTGTTACCATAATCTTACTTTGTAATTTCCATTCATTCTTTTTCTAATTTTTTATTTCCTTTACTGTCCTTTGTTTAACTGATTGTGATTACTATTTGACTTTTGTTCCTATTAGTTTGAAAGCAATATGTTCTTTCTTAATGGTCACTTGAAGTAAAATTTTATCATATAGAGATACATGACATATATATGTATATATAAATGTATATGTAACAACTTAATTCTTTGATTAATCAATATCTGTAGATTCCCTGCCTGAATAATCAAGGAACCCTCTCATCCATAGTCATAAAATTCTTACATACAGCCTATTTCCATCTGTCCTATTTAATGCCACACCTTATATTATTTTTTATTTTATATATAATGCATACAGTTTAAAATTATTAAAATATCTAAAAATATATACTTGCTTAAATTTATATTAGTTTTACTTTATTTCCTTGCTTTATATATCTTTTTTGCATATCAGACATTTTCTATGTGTTTCTTTCTATTTTTCTTAAATTACATACTTTAGAAGTTACATGGGTAAAGATTTATCTATAGGTATTTAATATCAGATTTAAATCCTTGCAAATGTCTTTATCTCATCCTTGATTTTCTGGATACATAATTCTAGGTTAAAAGTGATTTTTCTTTCACTTCTTTAAGGATACTGTCTCCTTATTTATGCTGCTGTTGAAAAGTCTCCTGTTTTTCACTTTATTCTGTTGTATGGTCTCTGACTGCTTGTTCAATCTTATTTCTGTCTTTGTGGTTGTGAAGTTTTACTATAACCTGTCTAGATATAGATTTTCTTTTTCTTTTTTTGCCAAGTGAACAAGCTCCTTCCTACGTGTACTAATTGATGTCTTTTATCAATTCTGGAAAATGATTAGACATTTTCTCTTCACCTATTGCCTCTCCTGTATTTCCTCTGTTCTCCTTTTCTTTGGACTTAGATTAGATACATAATAGATCTCCTATTTTATCCTCCATGCTCTAAATCATTCTTTCATATATTTCATCTCCTTGTCTTTATGTGCCACATCCTGGTTAAGTTTTTCAATTCTAGTCTCTGATTTGTTAATATTCCCTTATCTTGTCTAATCTATTATTTAGTCCAGTTCAACCCAGACCATCTGACCAATTCAGAGCAAAAGCTTTGGTCCAAATCTATATTTCTATTCATATATTTTGGGGGGAATATTCCTTTGTAGACATCTCATAAGTATGTATTTGTATAATCTATACAAATATCACAAAACACACAAGGAAATATGTCAGCATAGAGGAGGTTTAACAGAAAAAAACAAGACTTTGAATATTTGAATTATTTATCAGAATCAACATAGAAAATATATATGGAATTTTTAAAAATTTAATTGCATTTTCAAATGGGCAAGTTTTAAACTACAATTCCCAGTGGCATCTTCCTCTAATCCTGTATGCCAAATCATATCAACCTCAGGGGAAAAAACAATTAACCTAAATAAAGAACTTAACATTTATCTATGTTAAATTTAATCTTACTGGTGTCAGCCTGTCAAAACAATTTTAATTCTGTCATGTATTATACATTTAATCTCTTATTGTCTGTGCTAAGTATAAAACTGATAAGCATATTATTCAGGAGATGGTTTCCTAGGCAAGGATTCCCCGTAGGGTGAGAGAAAGCTGCTAATTTGGATAGAACTGACCTGCCCGGTAGTTGTGACTTACATTTCACTACCTTTTTATAAAGATGCAGTAGAAGCCTTGAACAAACATGTTGCTAAAACACAGTGTCTGTATCATCCCCCTGACTAAACGTAAAAAGAAAATCAAGTTGGCACCCGGTGGCCGCTGTGTTCCTTCTCTTAAGTTCTTGCTTCACAGAATTTTCAAAGCTCTTTTCTGTGACTCTTAGCTGATTTACAGCGTAACCCTTCCCTGCAATGTTCTGCTCTGGTTTTCAGTTTCCTCTTTTCCTTGTGTCACAAACATATCCTTCCACTTCTTGAACCCATATGTCTGCCGTAGTCCTCCCCTGGAATTCAAAAGAGATTTGAGGATCTGGCTTGCATTTTTAATAAGGAACAGAATGAAACAAGACGTTGAGGAGGGTTACCTTGATCTGCTTTATGCCTTACCTTTTCACTATCACTTCTTATTCTTATTTGAGGTAGTAACAAGGCATGGGTTTGACAGATACCAAATGGGTCTGTCCAGCTAAGCCCTCCACGAGACTAGAATTTTCTGTTCTGGATCAAATAAGAGGTACAGAAGGGGAAGCAACTCCAGCCAGGCTCACCTCCAGGGTAAAGAAGATGGTAGACACGTCCCTGTCAAAAGACGTGCTTCCACAATGCACCAGATTGGAACTTCAGTCAGAAGATTCTGGATTCCTAGTGAGTATTTTCAAAACAGACAGTATTGTCAATAGCAACAGGTGTCATTGAGGAGGCAGGACCAAAGCTAAAAGTAGGTAGAGAGAAGTAAGCATGGACAAAAAAGGAAGAACTCTACAAGTAGCCTGTAAATGAAACTAGAAACATAGATTATAGTAAACTTACTGCCGACCTTGAATTCTAAGTTGAAGGTGAGACTTGGTGATGTCAGCCATGTACCACTGAAGTATAAGCATGTTAGTTATGTGAGTAAAGCAATGTTTTATGGGGTTCAAGGAATGTTTAAAATGTTTTCTGCAGCTAAAAATTATTTTTAAAAGAAAAACATAAAAATACCTTTAAGTAGCAGTGTTTCCATTTCTACAAGATTACTCCTTGTTTTCAATATACTCATAAGTGGCTCTAATGTAAGGAGAAATGAATCTTAGCTGACTTATTTTAGTAAGAATAAACCTGTAATCTTCATATTAGGTAGTCTTTCATTTGAGATTAACCTTCACCATGTTATGCCAAATGTGTGTCCGTGTGCATACGGTTTATTCTGTGTGTATATCTGACTATCTGTAACAGGCTTCTTCACGCAAATGTCAAAACCATTGGGCTGATTTTAAAAAGCGAAATAATGCCATCTGCAGCAACATTAATGGACCTAGTGGTTATCATACTAAGAAAGAGAAAGACAAATAACATGATATTCATTTTTCATGTGGAATCTAAAATATGATACAAATGAATTTATTTACAAAACAGAAATAGACATAGAAAACAAACTTAGGGTGACCAAAGAAGAAAGGAGCAGGAAGAGGTAAATTTGAGTTTGGGGTTAGCATATACACACTGCTATATATGCAATAGAAAAGCAACAAGGACCTATTGTATAGCACAAGGAACTCTATTCGCTATTTTGTAATAACCTATAATGGAAAAAAATGAATAGCATCACTTTGCTGTATATCTGAAACTGATACAACATTGCAAATCAACTATGCTTCAATAAAAACAAACTGTTGGGCTGATTCTGGTAAGTGAAATAAAGAAGTGGCATAGCTGAGGGCAGAAAAGGGGTCCCCAGTTCTCCAACCTGAATCAACTCCAAAAGGACAATCATTGCAAGCAGAGAGGGGGCAGTGGCTGTATGCCCTCCTAGAGCAAAAGCCTTGCAAGCCAGGACTATTCCCAAGCCCACCCTCTACTCCCTTCCCAGTTGCATGCCTCTCTAACACTTTGCTAAACCTCCATTTTCTATAAACTGGGGTTCCTCTTACTGTTTCTATTATATGGTGTTGTAGTAAGAATTAACTAAGAATATATGAAAGGCTCCTGTCCATGATGTCTCAGTGCCAGCATGGCTGGGAGCTGCTCTGAAAGTGATCTAAAAGAAATGGATATGTATTTCTGTAGACACCCATGAGGTCAAAGCTGTGATGGCCTCCCCCACAGTAGAACACTTCCCTGCCTGAGTCCTTCCCACTCAATGCTTTTTCTCTCTCCTGCCCATCTCTCTGGCTGCTGGTCTTTTAAGACTCATATCACAAGTTGCCTCTGATGGAGCATTTCCTGATCTCACCATATCTCTCCTCCCACTGTATTCTGCATAGATGTCTCTTCTAGTGCTTGTTAAATGTCTCACTTCCCACAGTAGAACCTCCTCATGTTCAGGACTACCTGGAACTCATCTCTGTATCTCCAGCACCTATCATGATGTTTGGGTCCAGGCAGAGGTGCTCAGGAAAGGGAAGGAGAAAAGGTAAGAGAAATGATTGCAGTCAACAAGAAGGGGTGTCTGGTCTCCCGCTCATAGTGGGTGGTGAACATGCACATACGTAACGCAGAGGCAAGACACTTGGAACCAAGGTTCTATGGGGTAAGAAGAAGAGGAATTCTGATCAGAGGGTCCCAGGAGGTCTCCAGAACCTGCCTGATGAGTCAGAAATATCTCTATTCTGTCTGCTTTACTGCAAAGTAGTTTAACCATTTGATGGGATAGATGTGTATAATGAGTTACAGAACCATTGGCTCATTTTCCCTCAACAGGTAGTTTCCTCCCTTTGAAAAGTAAAGCTCTTAGGAATTATTTATCTTTGTTTGAAGCCAATTAAATATTAAAGGATGTTTCCCTCCTTTGCACAAGTCAACAGACTAGATAGTTCTTTTCGGGTAAGGAGATGAAGGAGCCCAGAGTTTAACGTTAGCTCCTCTCCTGTCTCCCTGCTCCCTGCTTCCCTGCTTATGTTCATTTAACTCTTGCCTGGACCACTGCCACGGCCTCCCAGGCTTGCCTGTCTCCTATTCACTCTGCCAGCGCAAGATGAGTCTAGGAAAGGACTCATTTTGCTCCGAACCTCATTTCAAATTCTGACTAGCTGCCACATTTAGTCCTCATTCTGTAGCCTGGATTCAGAACCACTGCTTGCCTTATTAGCTCTAGGTTCCTCCCTCACAGCACAGCCATGTGAGACCTGGAGCTCTAGCCGTATCAGTTGACTTAACATGGCTCCAGGCTTCACCCAGGCTGCTCCTTGCCCCTCGAGTGCTAACCCTTCTCCTGTGGCCCCAACTGTTGACAAGCCTTCCCCCACCACAACTCTATCACCTGTCTCCACACTGCCTTCAAGGCTTTTAGAGTCAGCACCTGCCATTGGCAGTCCAGCTTCCGTTTCCTTACCTTGCAGGCGAAGGTTCCCTGTATTTTCTTTGGAAAGTCAATCTCTTCACCATTAACCATGTGGTTAGCTATCTATACAGCACCAGGGGAAGGCCCTGACTGGCTCTGACTGGCTTAAACCAACTGGCATATCTTTTCCCCCAGACACAAGAGTTGATTCAGGCATGGGAACATGACCCCATGCAGGGATACAACTCTTCCCCCCAGCTCATAGGGCTTTCGAGTTTGAGACTGATAAGTCCATGTTTTGCTACCACAAGAAGAATCACCTTGGGAATGAAGCCATCACAGGGGAACCTGCTATGAGTAACAGATTTTAGACTGTTGTTGAGCACTGGATCAAGCTGAGCCTGAAGACAATCTCTCATGTACATTCAATTATGTACATAAATTCTGTTTTTATTTTAGCATATTTGAATTGGGTTTTTTGTAACTTTCAAAAAGTTTATATTCAACCTATGCTCTTAATTCATGACAGCTTCTAGAAATTCTCTTGGAGCTCCTCTCATCTGGCTCTCCATCCCCAACTGAAAATAAACAAGACAGAATAAAGACATTTCTAACTTACCAGACAGACTTATGGAAAGATTAGATGGGCACCGGGGTGCAGTCAAGTACACTGTCAGTACAAGGATGTTTGCAATAATTCTACCACCGCACAGGACATTTTCCTTGGCTGGGGCTCTCCACAATCTCATGAAGCTTGGAAATGTACATATAGCCAGATATTTTTTGGAAACCATCTACAAAACTATAATACAATGGAATAGAAAATTAATAGTTGTTTTATATGAAGAAACAATCAGCAATATTTTGTAAAACTTTTCTTTTGGATCTATAGATTCACACACATGTATCAGATCACAGTGTGACATTCTTAGTGAAAAGTATTTTTTGAAAACCATTGATCTGGCTCCCACCTGAGACAATTCTATAATACAGAGTACAAAAAAAGCAGACAAATAATAGTGTATGATATTAGAGAGGGTACTTGTTCTATAAAACGTTTTTAGTCACATAGATATATACACATATATATGTAGTCACAATATGATACGTATTTCTTACTGTGGGTGGTAGCCCAAAAGTTTGAAACACACTGATTTGTTTTCTAACTGAGGCCAGAAATATTACAAAGCAGTACAATTATCTGAGCTGCAGCCAGCAATGTGAAGGGAAGGAAGGAGGGCCCATGATCACCTCACAATCACCTCAGCACTGAGACCTGTGTAGGTGGAATATACATTTCTAGAATGGGCTTCTGGGCAATTGGTGACAGCATGTCTGCAGTCACTCAGACAGTAAAGAATCATCCTGCAATGCGGGAGATGTGGGTTCCATTCCTCAGTCAGGAAGATCCATGGAGAAGGGAATGACTACCCGCTCTAGTGTTCTTGCCTGGAGAATTCCATGGACAAAGAAGTCTGGCGGGCTACAGTCTATGGGGTCACAAAGAGTCAGACATGACTGAGTGACTAACACACTTTGTCTGAAGGACAGCTCAGAGGGCCGAGCTGACAACAGGGCTGTCCAAGCCAGGGATGTGTATCTTTCTAGCCTATTGCCATGTTCAACTATTTAAGTTCAGTTCAGCTCAGTTCAGTTACTCAGTCCTGTCTGATTCCCTGCAACCCCATGGACTGCAGCACCCAAGGCTTCCCTGTCCTTCACTATCTCCCAGAGTTTGCTCAAACTCCAGTACATCAAGTCCGTGATGCCATCCAACCATCTCCTATTTGCCATCCCCTTCGCCTCCTGCCTTCAGTCTTGCCCAGGATCAGGGTCTTTTCCAATAAGTCAGTTCTTCGCATCAGGTGGCCAAAGTATTAGAGTTTCAGCGTCAGCATCTGTCCTTCTCATGAATATTCAAGACTAATTTCCTTTAGGATTGACTGGTTTGATCTCCTTGTAGTCCAAGGTACTCTCAAGACTATTCTCCAATACCACAGTTCAAAAGCATCAATTCTTCAGTGCTCAGCTTTCTTTATAGTCCAACTCTCACATCCATACATAACTACTGGAAAAACCATAGCTTTGACTAGATAGACCTTTGTTGACAAAGTAATGTCTCTGCTTTTTAATATGCTGTCTAGGTTGGTCATAGATTTTCTTCCGAGGAGCAAGCATCTTTTAATTTCATGGCTGCAGTCACCATCTGCAGTGTATTGGAGCCCCTGAAAATAAAGTCTCTCACTGTTTCTGTTGTTTCCCCGTTTATTTGCCATGAAATGACAGGATCAGATGCCATGATCCTCATTTTTTGAATGTTGAGTTTGAAGCCAGCTTTTTCACTCTCCTCTTTCACTTTCATCAAGAGGTTCTTTAGTTCTTCTTCACTTTCTGCCATAATGGTGGTGTTATCTGTGTATCTGAGGTTATTGATATTTCTCCCAGCAATCTTGATTCCAGCTTGAGCTTCATCCAGCCCAGCATTTCACAATATGCATTCTGCATATAAGTTAAATAAACAGGGTGATAATATACAGCCTTGACATACTCCTTTCCCAAATTGGAACCAGTCTGTTGTTCCATGTATGCTTCTCGACCTCCATATAGATTTCTCAAGAGGCAGATAAAGTGATCTGAAATTCCCATCTCTTTAGAAATTTTCCACAGTTTGTTGTGATCCACACAGTCAAAGGCTTTGGCATAGTCAATAAAGCAGAAGTAGATGTTTTTCTGGAACTCTCTTGCTTTTTTGGTGATCCAACAGATGTTGACAATTTGATCTCTGGTTCCTCTGCCTTTCAAAGTCCAGCTTGAACATCTGGAAATTCTTGGTTGTTCACATACTGTTGAAGCCTGGCTTGGAGGATTTTGAGCATTACTTTGCTAGCATGTGAGATTAGTGCAATTGTGCAGTAGTTTGACATTGCCTTTCGTTGGGACTGGAATGAAAACTGACTTTTTCCAGTTCTGTGGCCACTGCTGAGTTTTCCAAATTTGCTGGCATATTGACCTCAAGACTTTCACAGCATCATGTTTTAGGATTTCAGATAGCTCAATTGGAATTCCATCACCTCCACTAGCTTTGTTCATAGTGATGCTTCCTAAGGCCCTCTTGACTTCGCATTCCAGGATGTCTGGCTCTAGGTGAGTGATCACACCATCATGGTTATCTGGGTCATGAAAATCCTTTTTGTATAGTTCTTCTGTGTGTTCTTGCCACCTCTTCTTATATCTTCTGCTTCCGTTGGGTTCATACAATTTCTGTCCTTTATTGTGCTCATCTTTGCATGAAATGTTCCCTTGGTATCTCTAATTTTCTTGAAGAGATCTCTAGTCTTTCCCATCCTATTGTTATCCATAAAATGAGGAAGGCTTTCTCATCTTTCCTTGCTATTCTTTGGAACTCTGCATTCAAATGGGTATATCTTCCCTTTTCTCCTTTGCCTTTAGCTTCTCTTCTTTTCTCAGCTATTTGTAAGGCCTCCTTAGACAACCATTTTGCCTTTTTGCATTTCTTTTTCTTGGGGATGGTCTTGATCCCTGTCTCCTGTACAATGTCACGAACTTCAGTCCATAGTTTTTTAGGCACTCTATCTATCAGATCTAATCCCTTGAATCTATTTGTCACTTCTACTGTATAGTCGTAGGGGATTTGATTTAGGTCATACCTGAATGGTCTAGTGGTTTTCCCTACTTTCTTCAATTTCAGTCTGAATTTGGCAACAAGGAGTTCATGATTTGTGCCACAGTCAGTTCCCAGTCTTGTTTTTGCTGACTGTATAGAGCTTCTCCATCTTTGAATGCAAAGAATATAATCAATCTGATTTTGGTATTGACCATCTGGTAATATCCATGTACAGAGTCATCTATTGTGTTGTTGGAAGAGGGTGTTTGCTATGACCAGTGTGTTCTCTTGGCAAAACTCTGTTAGCCTTTGCCCTGCTTCATTTTGTACTCCAAGGCCAAATTTGCCTGCTACTCCCAGTATATCTTGACTTCTTACTTTTGCATTCCAGTCCCCTATCATGAAGAGGACATCTTTTTGGGGTGTTAGTTCTAGAAGGTCTTGTTGGTCTTCATAGATCCATTCAACTTCAGCTTCTTCAGCATTAGTCTTTGGGGCACAGACTTGAATTAGTGTGATAATGAATGATTTGCCTTGGAAATGAACAGAGATCATTCTGTTGTTTTTGAGATTGCACCCAAGTACTGCATTTCAGACTCATCTGTTGACCATGATGGCTACTCCATTTCTTCTAAGGGATTCCTGTCCCCAGTATAGATATAGTGGTCATCTGAGTTGAATTCACCCATTCCCGTCTATTTTCGTTCACTGATTTCTAAAATGAAGATGTTCACTCTTGCCATCTCTTGTTTGACCACTTACAATTTACCTTGATTCATGGACCTATATGACTGACTTCACTTTCAGTTTTTACTTTCATGCATTGGAGAAGGAAATGGCAACCCACTTCAGTGTTCTTGCCTAGAGAATCCCAGGGACAGGGGAGCCTGGTGGGCTGCCGTCTATGGGGTCGCACAGAGTCGGACACGACTGAAGTGACATAGCAGCATGGACCTATGCAGGTTCCTATGCAATATTGTTCCTCACAGCATCAGACTTTTCTTCCATTACCAGTCACATCCACAACTGGGTATTGTTTTCATTTTGGCTCCATCCCTTCATTCTTTCAGGAGTTATTTCTCCACTCTTCTCCAGTAGCATATTGGGCATCTACCAACCTGGGGAGTTCATCTTTCAGTGTCGTTATCTTCTCACCTTTTCTTACTGTTCATGGGGTTCTCAAGGCAAGAATAGTGAAGTGGTTTGCTAGTCCCTTCTCCAGTGGACCACATTTTGTCCACTATGACCCGTCCGTCTTGGGTGGCCCTACACAACATGACTCATAGTTTCTTTGCAACTCTTCAAGGGACTGAATTAAAAGCCACGTACACACATGACCCACCCCTTTGCTGAAAAAGAGACATTACTTTGTCCATGGGGTTGCATGTCCATGCACGGGGTCACAAAGAGTCGGACCTGACTGAGTGACTAAACAAGACACATGAGCCAGGTGACTTAGAGAATGGTTTAACATTTTGAACTGCTTGCTACCTTTAGCTTTTGGTCTGAAGAAACCCCAGAGGGGTGCTCTGCAAGGAACTTGACCTTGGGAATCAAAATTATAGACACAATCTATTGGAATTTGTAACTGCTTGAGTATCTATAGAACAACAATAACAAAAGCCAGGTGTCTCTTTAAAAAGCAGGTAATTTGCTTTTTTAAAATGTTTGCTCTTCTCATGTCTAAATTATTCATATCTTGTCTTCTATATTTAGTTTGTTTAGCTTTCTAAATATTTAGCACTTAGAGAATGTTGTATTTCTTTGACTAGTTTTAGCTTTATTTTAACCTTCTCTTAAAATAAATTTTTCAGCTACCTGGCTTATTCTTTATATTCCATTTAATTCTCTCCTCCATTGTTTTCACTTTAAAACATGTTTTATTTCCTTTTTTATACTTTAACTTTATTCACAGTTATTAATATATCTTTGAAATTCTAAACCTCTGATTTTAACATCTAAAATTTTTAATTATTTTATCTCATTTTCCTTAGTTATACTTCGTAGTTTCTGAGCTTCGGGTTTTGTTTCTTAACATGTTTAATGTATAATGTTTATTCCTTTCATTTGGTTTCTCTTATTTCAGCCTCAAGTTTTCTCCTTCACTTTTGGTTTTATTGGCTTATAAGTGTATTTTCTTATTTGTAATTTTAATTATTCTGTTCCTTGTATAATGTGCATTTATCAGGCTGACAAGCAACAAAAATGCAAAGCTGACTCTTAACCACCACGCTATTCAGCCTTATTAATCTGTGAGCACTTTCATAACCAACCAAACAAGAGTATTTCCTGCATCAGTCTTCCTCTAACTTGCTTTATTCTCTTTTGATCCATTTCTTTTCTTGGCAGGGTTACAAGAAATCTTGTTGCCTGAATCTTTTTCACTTCCTGTACTCATTAAAAGGAGCAAGGAGATGCTGTCTAGAGCCAGAAGAATCCAGAGTTTTTAAAACAGGGTCAATAAGACCCTCGCTGAATGGCTTCTACATGTCTGAACGGTCCTATGCAAGAGATATGGGGGAAGTTGTCCAGAGGAGGTGCCCTGCCAGCAGCACCCCATGATGGAGATAGATGCCCAAAGAGGTATACTGGAAGAAATGCCCTCCATAGGTGTGTCACTGCAGAGCAGCAGGAGGCAGGTTGCGCCTCATAAGGAGGTGCTTTGCTGGCAATCCTCTGCTATGAAGCTGACCACAGGAAGGTGCTCTGTGCTGTCAACTGCCGGGTGCTGCAGAAAACACATGTTCACTGGTGAATGCATGCGTACACACACACACACACACACAGACTGCAGAAGACATATGGGAGGAATACACCAGGAAGAGAGGCTCCTTCTTCTTGCCATGCCTCCCCAGCACCCTCTACTGACAAAATGATAGTAACATTATATTCACTACATGGGGACATTCTTAAAGGGTTCAGTTAAGACTGTGAATTGATCACTGAAACAGTACAGTTCTTGGGCTACTCAGCTCTTGCATCCACTCTTCCACACATGTGAGGCCTGTACAATGACATGTCTATATTTCCATCTAAAAAGATGTTGCTGTTCTTGCAAATGAAGAAATTCTCAACCTTCACCAAAATAAAGAAATGCACAGCCCCAGCTGTTGCTGTGTGAGCTGCTGGCTACATTAATTACCCCTCAAATTTCATCATAGTCTCATGGAATATCTTCTTTCTTTTTTAAAGATTTTCTTTATGGGACAATTTTGAAGTCTTTGTTGAATTTGTTACAATATTGCTTCTGTTTTATGTTTTGTTTTTTGGCCATGAGGCATGTGGGATCTTAGCTCCCCAACCAGGGATGGAACCCACACCCCCTGCTTTGGAAGATGAAATGCCAACCACCGGACTTCCAAGGACGTTATTATTGAATATTTTCTTATCTAAAGATTATATTGTAAGGTTAAACCCCACCAACTTGAATAAAAGTCGGAGGAAAGAGGAAGAAAAGGGAGAAATAGCATACACACATAAACATGTAACAGGCAAAGAGGAAATGCACAAAGCCATCACATTTCAGTAGTTGTCCATAGGCCATAGTTGACAACTATGGCTTCCTACCTTCCTCTTTGTTGCGTATTTCCCTTGATCTCAGCCAGAAGTTGGTCAGTTTATTAACTGGAGGAGTGACCCAAACTTTCATTCAGAACAGTGAGTCCTCAATCATCCTGCCTTTTGGTGGTTGTAATGGGTTTCCACTAACCTTTGCTATTGGTCACAGAGCTAGTAAGGGGCAGCTTAGAAAATCCTCCTGCCATAGTTGTTCTTGCCTTCAGTGTGTTGCAGCCACTCAATTTCCCTTTGGTAACTGGGATTAATCACTCCAGCTAGTAGAATAACTCCTTATTTTTGGCATGTTGCCTCAGTGATATAAAGAGCCCCAAATGACCAGGTGGCAATCCTCTCTTCAAATCCAATGGAACTACCATTGTGTCTCCTGATGAAAGCACTCCTCTCTTCACAGCTAAGACCACCACATCAGCAAAGCTCAAAGTTGCCAGGATGGGAAGCAAAGATTCTATATTGTTAGATGTAATAGTGAGAGGAGTTGCCCCATTTCTACTCTTGCTCCCAGATCTATGCATTCTGGCTGTGGGGGAAATAATGCTGTCCAATGGTCTCTGATTTAAAGCCTATACCCTTCCTTGTGAAACAGAACTCCCTCTTTTCAGAGTGTTGTGTCCTATGGGTTATGTGGTACATGCAAACTAAGTGCGTATGGGTTATGTGGTAAGTTTGATTAATTTATGGGCATAAACTCACTGCTGCACTTCCTCTTCTATGAAATCAGTTCCTTAATCAGACTCAATACTCTGCAGAATGCCATAATAGTGGATAAGGATTTCTGTGAGTTCATAGATGGTGATGCTGGCAAAAAGTTTAAGAGCAGGAAGTACAAATCCATGGGTTCACCGGTGGCTCAGCAGTAAAGAATCCACCTGCAATGCAGGAGACTTGTGGGAGACCTGGGATCGATCCCTGAGTTGGGAAGATCCTCTGGAGTAAGAAATGGCAATCCACTCCAGTATACTTGTATATTTGCCTGGGGAAATCCCATGGACAGAGGAGCCTGGTGGGCTACAGCCCATGGGGTCACATACAGTCAGACACAACTGAGTGACTAAACAATACAAATCCATACCCAGAAGGTGTCTTTTTTTCAGTGCAAATAACTTTCTGCCCACTTTATGATGGTCAATATAATCAACCTACTACCCGTCAGCTGACTGGCCTGGCCCCCTGAGGCATAGAGGCACCAACTCCGTTAGTGGCTGTTTTTTTGTTTTGTTTTGTTTTTTTAATTATTTTTGGCTGTTCTGCGTCTTTGTTGCTGTGTGCAGGCTTTCTCTACTTGCAGTGAGCTGAGGCTACACTCTCATGGCAGTGTGCGGGCTTCTCATTGCGGTAGCTTTTCTTGCTCTGTGGTAGCAGAGCAAGGGCTCTAGGGTGCCCGAGCTGCAGTAGTTGTGTGACTTAGCAGCCCTGCAGCATGCAGGATCTTAGTTCCCTGATCAGGGATCGAACCCACCATGTCCCCTGCATTGGCAGGCAGATTCTTAATAACAGGACAACCAGGGAATCCCAGTGGCTGAGTTTTAATGAAAGTTCCTGCTCCTGGTAGATTAGGCTCTCAGCAGAAGCATTAGCCAGATCAGCCTTGGTAAAGAGAAATCCAGCCTGTCGAGCCCCTGCATGGTGTCCGTCCTCCACCATAACCAGTATTCTTCATGGCCCCAGTGGTAAGTACTAGCATGGCTGGCAGAAGAGGCTAACTGACATCCACAGAGCATGTCATTTATCCCACTTGATTATTAGGCGCCTCCATGTAGTAAATGTTATGGTGAACACTTCTATGGGCCACAGATACCTTCATTATTTGTGCCCATCTAGAGAGGATTCGGAGAAGGCAATGGCACCCCCCTCTAGTACTTTTGCCTGGAAAATCCCATGGACGGAGGAGCCTGGCTGCAGTCCATGGGGTCGCTAGAGTCGGACACGACTGAGCGACTTCACTTTCACTTTTCACTTTCAAGCATTGGAGAAGGAAATGGCAACCCACTCCAGTATTCTTGCCTGGAGAATCCCATGGACAGAGGAGCCTGGCGGGCTACAGTCCATGGGGTCGCAAAGAGTCAGACAAGACAGTGACTTCACACACACACACACACAGAGAGAATTCAGGATGTTAAATTAAAAAAAAAAAAAAAGAAAATAGAGAAATAAGAGCAGGAAATGAGATGATAATGAAAGATAGTAAGTTCAGTTTGGGGTATGCTAAGTTAGACTCCTGTAGGGCTTACAGGTAGAAAAGGGTGCTTCTGGAACTCGAGAGATCCTGGGATATACAAATTTGGCTGCCTGTGATGTAGAGGTAATAGCAGAAACCACATTGGTAATGAAAATAATTGGGGATAGTGTTAAATTTGAATAATTTGAGGACAGAACTTGGCAGAACATCTGGGGCGCACTGTCAAAGAGAAGCACTGAAAAGGAGAGGCCAAGTGAAGAAGCCTGGGGAGACAGCAGTCCCAGGAAGGCAGAGGAGAAAGTGTTCCCCAAAGCAGGAGTCATCAACAACTGTTACATATTATGGAGAGAGGAAGAGAAAAAAAGACACAGGCAGTAAAATTCCATCTGATTTGGCAAACAGGAAATCACTGATATCAGTAAAGAAAATAGTTTCAGGGGAGTTGTGGGAACAGAAGACAGATTCACAAAAAGGTTCACAAATGAATACAAGGCAAAGTAGCCAAATTAGAGAATGCTGCTCATTTACTCAATTATAAGCTACAGAATGAGGTAGAAAATAGCTCTATATAGCATTTCTATATTAGAATTTAAAAGAGGACAGAATTTTGAGGAGTCTTTCAGATGAGAAAGCTTGAACATCTTACAAAATGTAAGGGAAAATGCTTCTACGCAAGAGGTTGTGGAGCCAAAGGAGAGTTTATGAGTAAGCAATATCCTACAAGAAGGTTGGGATCAATAATTCAATCTCTAAGATCAAAGCGGTGGGGTAGGAATGGAAGGGGAGAAAAACAAAGGTGTATTTGTAGAAGGTAGAAAAGGAAGTTGAGCTAGTTATCTTCCCTCAATTTGACTTTCAGATTACAAAGCAAAATCTTCTGATGACAGGAAAGTTTGAGTTGAACAGAACTGAAGAAAAATTACAATTTTAAAAGAGCAATAATGAAGAATGGAGAGGGAAAACAAGAGAGATATCTAATCGCTCAAATTTCATTTCATTCTTGAAGAGTTCTCTGTCTGTTCCCCTGAGAATAAATACATTATGAATAACGTACTTCTTTAGCAATTAAAGTTAGAAGTTTCTTTTTAAACCCCCTACTCTACAGCTCTTACATGGCACTTGTCATTTTTTGTTATACAGTAATTCATCTTTTCACATGTGCTTCAAGAATTAACTTGTAATTCTTTAAAAAAAGGAATGCTGTTTCTTTGTATGTCTCCTAGCATCTAAATACTAAAGTGGGTACATATTAACCCAGTGTTTTAGTAACCATCTCTGTACAACAAACCATCCTGAACACACTGAGGTAAAAACAACAATTTTTTCTAATTACTATCTCTCAAGGTTCTGAGAGTCAATGAGTGGCTTGGGGATCTCTCCCGGGGTTGCCGCAGGAAACGTCTGGGGCAGTCTCCCAAGTGTCTGGAAGATGATGTTGGCTATTGGTTGGGACCCTGCCAGGGTAATGGCCAGAATACACATACACAGCTTCTCCAAGTGGCTTGAGCTTCCTCAGGAGATGGTGGCTGGGTTCCAAGAGGAAGTGTCCTGAGAAAGAGAGCCAGGGAGGTGCTGTATCCCCTTTCATGGCCTAGCCTTGAAGTCACACAGTATTACTCTGCCACATCCTATTTATTAGTATTAAGTCACTAAGGCCAGCCTATATTCAGATGAGAGGAATTTAGACTCCACTTCTTTTTACTTACTTATTTATATTTATTTTTGGCTGCTCTGTGTGCAGAGCTCAGGCTCTAGGGCATGTGAGCTGCAGTAGTTGGGCCTCATGAGCTCAAGGGCTCTAGAACGCAGGATCAGTAGCTGTGGTGCACGGGCTTAGTTGCCCCAAAGCATGTAGAAATTTCGAGGACCAGGGATCGAAACTGTGTCCCGTGCATTGGCAAGAGGATTCTTTTTTTTTAATATTGTGACAAAGCTAGGCTGCTCTTTTTCCCAACCTGTGACTGAAGTTCCTAACCCATCTTGTCTCAGGCCCGGACTCCCTTGGAATGGCTGAGAATAAATCCCTGCATCTTTTCTAAGTCAGTTTTCCCAACATACTCCATGTCATTGGTAAGAAAAATGACAAGAGGCACTGAGCTTCGCCTTCCTGTCCGAACTTGAGCCCAGTCCTTCCTAGGACCGACAGGAGGATTCTTAACCACTGAACCACCAAGAACTCTCTAGACTCCACTTCTTGATGACAGGAGTATCAAAGAATATGCATACATACATATAGTAAGTGTTAATTAGATGCTCATTTAAGCATTCAAGGGCTTCCCTGCTGGCTCAGATGGTAAAGGATCTACCTGCAAGGCAGGAGACCAGGGTTTGATCCCTCGGTCAGGAAGACCCCTTGAAGAAGGGAATGGCTAACCACTCTAGTATTCTTGCCTGGAGAACTCTATGGACAGAGGAGCCTGGCAGGCTACAGTCCATGGGGTCACAAAGAGTTGGACAGGACTGAGTGACTAACACTCTCACACTTTAAGCATTAAAATATGAGAATGAGAGTGGTGTAGTCTTAAAAGTCTAAATTCACCCATAAAATACGCTACCCATGCTCTCAGTTCTACAAATGACTGTTCACAATCATTTTATAATCTCCTTTTTAGGAGATAAAACTGAGCTATTCAGTAGAAGGTGTAGATCAGTGTTTCTCCTACTTACATGCATGTGTGTGTATTACCTGGGGATCAGGTAAAATGCAGACTCTGCTTCAGTAGGTCCAGAGTAGGGTCTGACATTCTGCATTTCTAGGGAGCTCCAGAGTGATGCTGTAGCTCCAAAGATCACCTACTGAATAGAAGATCAGTAGAAAAGTAGTAGCAAAAGTGGCTGCCTGGCTCCTGTGATCTCTCCCTTCTCTAGGAAGAATGGTCAGAGACGGGGCTTTGCGGCCAGAGGTCCCTGTGTTTACAGGACCTTGACTCTCCAGTTAGCTGAATCCTTGATGCCACAATGTTAATCAGATCTTTCCCAAGACTATTAGGACTATAAATAAAGAAAAGGAGTAACTTTATTCTCTTCTGTGGTAAAGCATAGTTCGTGGGGCTCTGGAGTCACCAGCCATGTGAGAAAACCAGAAAGGAAACAGGCTGCGAAGAGAATCCAGGAACATGGCAGTCCTTGATGAGGCTCACACCAGAGCCCCTCCTCACAAGCTTGTGCGATAGCCTTATATCCCTCCAGCAAATTCCCCTTTCAGCCTGTAATTTGTTCTAGTTGGTTTTCCCTCATTTGAAACTTTAAAAATTATAAACTGGGTGTGGGGAGAAGAGGAGGTCTTCTCCTGGAAATGCAGTGGCCACTGTGATGGAGGAATAAAGAGGAATTCAGACGGAGGTATTATCTGGACATTAGAACCTGGGGTGAGGCTAGACTGTCCAGTAATCATGCTAAAGATATGTTCCAACAGAGTGGATAAGCTACAGACAGAGAAGATAGCAAAAAACTAAGGCTTGTAGACTTATGGATTGTAGCCATTCTGACTGGCGTGAAATGGTACCTCATAGTGGTTTTGATTTGCATTTCTCTGATAATGAGTGATGTTGAGCATCTTTTCATGTGTTTGTTAGCCATCTGTATGTCTTTTTTGGAGAAATGTCTATTTAGTTCTTTGGCCCATTTTTTGATTGGGTCATTTATTTTTCTGGAGTTGAGCTGTAGGAGTTGCTTGTGTATTTTTGAGATTAGTTGTTTGTCCATTGCTTCATTTGCTATTATTTTCTCCCATTCTGAAGGCTGCCTTTTCACCTTGCTAATAGTTTCCTTTGTCGTGCAGAAGCTTTTAAGTTTAATTAGGTCCCATTTATTTTTGCTTTTATTTCCAATATTGTGGGAGGTGGGTCATAGAGGATCCTGCTGTGATGTATGTCGGAGAGGGTGTGGAGAAAAGGGAACTCTTTTACACTGTTGGTGGGAATGCAAACTAGTACAGCCACTATGGAGAACAGTGTGGAGATTCCTTAAAAAACTGGAAATAGAACTGCCTTATGATCCAGCAATCCCACTGCTGGGCATACACACTGAGGAAACCAGAAGGGAAAGAGACACGTGTACCCCAATGTTCATTGCAGCACTGTTTATAATAGCCAGGACATGGAAGCAACCTAGATGTCCACCAGCAGATGAATGGATAAGAAAGCTGTGGCACATATACACAATGGAGTATTACTCAGCCATTAAAAAGAATACATTTGAATCAGTTCTAATGAGATGGATGAAACTGGAACCTATTATACAGAGTGAAGTAAGCCAGAAAGAAAAACACCAATTCAGTATACTAACGCATATATATGGAATTTAGAAAGATGGTAACAATAACCCTGTGTACGAGACAGCAAAAGAGACACTGATGTATAGATCAGTCTTATGGACTCTGTGGGAGAGGGAGAAGGTGGGAAGATTTGGGAGAATGGCATTGAAACATGTATAATATCATGTATGAAACGAGTCGCCAGTCCAGGTTCGATGCACGATACTGGATGCTTGGGGCTGGTGCACTGGGATGACCCAGAGGGAGGGTATAGGGAGGGAGGAGGGAGGAGGGTTCAGGATGGGGAACACAGGTATACCTGTTGCGGATTCATTTTGATATTTGGCAAAACTAATACAATATTGTAAAGTTTAAAAGTAAAATAAAATTAAAAACAAACAAACAAACAAACAAAAAAACTAAGGCTGAGGGAAGATGGAGAAAAGCCTCAACCTCTCTAAAATGGGGGGGGGGGGTAGTGAAAAGGCAAGCAAAAGAGCCTGTGGGCTGAAATTGTTCAATAGCATTGAAAGTGAAAAGAACTGTTACCTCAAGATGACATCTGCTGAAAACCGAAGTGAACAGGACAGCCCAGAACACCAAGGCTAATGGAGGTTTAAAGAATGATACCTGGCCCGAGTAGAGGTTGAAAATAAGAGCAAGGTAGAGCCCTGCACAGCAAAGAGCAAAATGCTGAATTTCTCATGTATGCCAGGTATTGTACAAGGGGCTTTACATTTATGATCATATTAAATGACCCCTAAGAAAATGATCTACATTGTTCTGGCCAGCTGTCCCTGAGATCCTAGCACAGGCAGAGCTGGCACTTCCATTATCAGTAGAGGGTCACATCACATGAGCTGCACCCAGTAAACGCTGACTGGGTGTATACCTCAGGTGAATGTGAAAGCCCTCTGAGGTCTCTGCGGCTGCAAGCAGCACAAGTGAAACAAAAACGACAGTGACCACCTTTCCAAGTTTAGGGTAAATTAATTTTTAATAATGGGTTTCTTGATCACACCTTCATGTATATCAATCCCATTAAAGGGTGTACTCAGTTAAACTGCATCAAATGTTTTACAGCACACGTTCAGAACAGTAGAAAAGGGAAAAAAGACACTGGCTCGGGTGTATCGTCCCAAGTGGCACTGGTGGTAAAGAACTCGCCTGCCAATGCAGGAGACGTAAGAGATGCGGGCTCAGTTCCTGGGTAGGAAATAGCACCCACTCTGGTATTCTTGCCTCGAGAATTCCATGGACAGGGGAGCCTGGTGGTCTCCAGAGTCAAACACGATTGAAGCAACTTAGCACATATTGTCTATGAACTGAACTTTCATATTTATGTAGCAGGTACACATGTAGGTATATGCACTCAGGCAGGAAATGTGACAATGAAGTAATGGAGCTGATTCCATAAAGTAAATTGGAGACTGATCTCCTTTTATTGTTATACCTTGTGGTATGTTTATAAAATATTTCTTTCATAAGCTAAAACAGTATCTGCTATAGATGAATTTAATTTTGGTAAACTCAATGAAAACAATTTTCTATGCTAATGTAACATTTATTGTGAAGATTCCAGAAACACACAAGTCAAAATTTCAAATTATGATTCCCACAGTAACAGTAACTCTGCTGTACAACATACATAATGGAAGAAGTGATATCAACATATACCATGGTGGAAAATACTCAGTAAGCAGAAACAAGCTGAGTTATGCTTGTTGTGGGAATCATCATTTTCAACTAGCTTAGGATATATAAAAATGGAAACTATAAATGAATGAATGATTTTTTGTACTTAATTCCAATTTTTCTTGATCCAATTTAATCAGCTTTGCATCCAAACTACATTTCTCCTTCATAAACTGCAAATGAATGTCTTTCATAATTTTAAAATCCACATCATTTGGTTTCGTTTTCTCATGCAGGCTGCCTTTGAACAGCATCATTATATCCTGTCCCTCCCCAAAAAGGTCAGGACATGTCTGCTGGGATCCATTTATCTATAGTATCCTTGTCCCCCTGAAGGGCACTGTAGGGGAGGAGAGAAAAAATACCAAAGAGAACAGGAATAACACTGAGTAGCTTAGAAAGGTAAATAAGTACAACAGAAAAGGGGACCCTGGCACCATTAACCTCCCCCTTGGTATCTTCCTAACCAGATATATGAAAAATAACACCACCAAATATTTACAGTTTCCAAAGGGTTTAGTCATATCATTAGCTCATCTGATCCTCACTACAACACTATGAGAAAGGCAAAAGGAAAACACCTTTCAGCTGCTCAGTTCTTTGTGACTCAAGGAGAATATGTTTAAGGATGTGCTTTTATGTTATCATTTAAAGTCTGGGCCATTTAATTACACTTATGATATTACCCACTTAACATATACAGAGGATTTACTTATTATTGAAGGCTGAATATGCTTTATGTAAAAAGATTATGGTTATGAGCTAAGCATTTAACATATTTCAAGCTTTTTGCTTTAACTGTATTCTGACAATTCAACAATGAAACAGAAAGAAATAACTGCCCTTTGAAATTTATCTGTAATATAATTAATCTTGTATATTATATCCAGTATTACTTTTCCCAGTTTGGTTTCAACTAAGAAGGGCACCTTCTTCAATCTCTGAAGAGGAATCCTTTTCCTTTCCAGCAGTCTTTACCATCAGGATATGTTTCATTATATTCAAACTAAATTACTTTGGCTCAAGAACAATTATATTTCCTTTACTAATCTAAGTAGCTTACCCCTTCCAACCATAGTGTCCATGACCTTGTGTAAGTGTTTAGAGGATGACACAGTCAACCTTTGTCTCACAGGACTATTAAAATCCAGCTATTTGAATTTAAGTTTGCTTTTCCTCCTTTCTATGTACAAAAAGATGCTTTTCCATATAATCAGATAAAATTTTTCCTTCTTCACTTACCTAATACACCAATAAAAAGATCAATTAAAATGAAGATTCAGAGCTTGAAAAAAGCTTCAATACCATTTGTTCTAACCTGAGCGATAACACAGTTAATCCTTTGCCTGTGAAAAGAATGATCATTTTGCATATAATTAAAAGGTAATATTTTAAGTGCTACGAGGAAAACAGAGTCTAAGGAATATTAACTTTAAGAGGTCTTATTGTAGAAGAAGAGTTGTCTTCTGAATGTTTCCTATAATTACAAAACATATCTTCATAGTGATTTTAAGATTAACACAAAGTTTCTGGATAAAACAGATAAAACACAAAAATGTATCCCAGGGTCACAAATAATCAACTTTCAGGATATCTTTCTCCCCCTCATACGTGAAGAAACAATATCTGGGTCTGACAGCAAAGCACAATCTCAATACCATTTCCAGTTATGAGACAGATAGAAGATGGCCGGCAAGATGAAAGTCTGTCACGGGGATATGAGCTCTTGCATCTCATCAGAGACCAGACAAGAGGTTTACTGTCTTACATGATGCATCAGTCACACACAAGGACATGGCCACAAGCACAAATTTTTCCTGCAGTCTGTCCACTTTATGGGACTGTCCAGAAAAAGTGCAGACCCAGCCAGGGGGCAGCCAGTGAAAAAGCAGTATCTTTGTCAGTGAGGAAACTGAAGAGGTGATCAATTCTAAAGGATCACAGAATGCTTAGAAACGAAAAATGATGGGATTTTTTTCTCTTGAGCAGTCAATATGTGACATTTCCAAAGATCTTAAATTTTCCAGATAAACTGACAGTAAATAAAGCCCTGGAGACTGTCAGTACCAGATTAAAAACCTAATTTTTCATATTTATTTACAATTTTAGCTGTAGAATTCCAGGAATAGCTGATAAATAAAATATTAACACACGAAAGTGTTAGTCACTTGGTCATGTCTGACCCTTAGCAAACCCATGAACTATAGCCCGTCAGACTCCTCTGTCCATGGAATGCTCCAGGCAGGAATGCTGGAGTGAGTTGCCATTCCCTTCTCCAGGGGATCTTCCTGACCCAGGGATTGAACCTGGGTCTCCTGCATGAGAGTAGATTCTTTACCATCTGAGCTACCAGGGAAGTCCATATTAACACATCAAAGAATGAACCAAAAGAAAATTTGTGGAACAAAGTAGTCTAATTATAGAAGAATATTAAATAAATTTCTGTACATTCATAAAATGGATGGTACACAGCCATTCATAATGTGTCCTTGAAGAATGTCCAAGGAGAGGCAAAGGGTTGACAACATACTGCAAAGTGACAACTGACAAAACATTCTATATGATGTCTATTTTGGAAAAAAATATAAAAAAGACTAGGAGAATATACATAAAAATAGAGAATTTAATGTCTTCACATTTTTTTCTTTTCCAAATGAAAGGGGATTAAACAAAGGGAAATTCTTATTTTCACAAAGAGTCAGTGAGAATATTGTGACCTCTTTATCCCAATATTTTAATAACACACAAAATGAAAAACTGAAATATATTTAATACCATTTAGCGCTTGCATTAACAATAATTTTTCTTTAAGTTATAAAACCAATAGTTCATTCAAATTTACAGTTTGCTTATACTTTCTGCCAAGTCACACAAGAACAATACATTTTTGAAAATATATTGACATGAACTTATATTCAGTGTTGTAGCCTTTCATGCAGTCTTCATACATCACCACATTTAGAAAATGAACTTCATATGCTTGATTCCGTAAGTTTTGAAGAAAACCATGATAATGAGTGCCCACAATCCCAGAATAAAACCCCCAGGAGGATGCCAATCCTTCAACTTTGGTTTCTGCAAAACAAGAATGACATTATAAATTTAACAATAGATAAAGACTGATAGAAAATAGGTAATTCACAGAGTGTGCATTTAAGGGGTAGTAATGTAGATTAAATTAAATGTATTGTTAGCCTTCCCTGTCCGCAGGTTCCACACATACAAACATGTCCTGTATGTTTCTTTGTCCAGCATAGAAAGGCAGGTAAGTCTTCCCATTTACTTGTCATTTCACCAGCTGCGTTATGATCCTGACTGTGACTACTGTCTCTTTATGAGTTATATTAATACTTCCCGGATTATGAGCCAAGATTGTGCAGATAGTTATGAGAATCCTATTCTAGGATGGATTAAAGTGAAAAACTGTAATCTGAAATTTGCTTTAGTCACCATGTAAACAAGATTCCAGAAAGGTTTTCAGTGGTTTCCACATCTTATATTTTGTTTTTTCCTCTACATAACCAGGACACGTAATGCTCTTCACCCAATCTTCAAATTATCACATGGAAAAATAAAAAAGAAAGGAAAGAAAGAAGGAAGGAAGGAAGAGAGGGAAGGAGGGAAAGAGGAAAGGAGTGTAAAAATTAACACAAGTCAAATCTACCAGAAATCAGTAAGGACCATGCCATTAATTCACTGCCATGATTCTTATAAATTTATGTTTATTATACATGCTTTAAAATATCTAATAATTACCTAATGAATTCAAAATTATAAACTCACTGAAAATATTCTAAAGGACATTTTGATAGAAAGAAATTCTATTTTCTTTTAATTTTATAAATGGAGAAGTTATTTATGCAAATGCCTGATTTCCAATTAGGTGATCCTTTTCATTTTTTTTTTTTTTTACAAAGGAAGTGAATTACTATATTGAATTTGTAGTTATCAAAACTTTAAAAAACCAAATTTTGATAAAGTAACATGTAATTTTTAAATTAAAATGTTATAGATAATAATTTCAAAGTCATGCTGAGAATAAATAACACTTCAAGAAATTTGCAACAACTGTAATGTGATATAAAAAAATCAATGATTTCTTTTTTCCTTTTTGATGAGAACTCTTAGAATTTACTCTACAAATTCCATATATAACATAAAGCAGTGTTAATTACATTAATCCTATTGCACATAACACATCTAGTACTTTTTTAAAATTAATTTATCTTAATTACAGGATAATTACTTTACAAAACTGTGATGGTTTTTGTCATACATCAACATGTATGATAAGCTCAGTGGTTCTCAAACCACTTCAGATGGTTTGTAAGCTCTTGGAACATTGTGCAACACTGAAAAATCTTAATTTAATTTCAGTAGAAAATCTACAGTAATTAATATAAAACATAGTTATAATAAAGGTAGGTATATAAGTATCATAAGCATGTGACATGAAAAAACAAGTGAGTGAACTAAATAAACATGATTAACTGCTGCTCAGTTTTTGTCCTGTTTATTCTCTAATAGTCAAACATTGGTAACTCTTGCCAAATGGATGAACAAGTTTAAGATAAAAAATTATTTTTCCACAACTGGGAAATGATTATCTAGTAAAGAGCTATTAACTCAAAAAAAAAAATTCATTATTAGTGGAAACACACCTTCATACAGTAGTCAGAAGACGCTCCCTGAGAATCCACTTTAAAGAGTATTGACTTGGTTGAGGAGATATGATTCATTTTCCCCAGTAACTAGGAGTCTGATTTATATAGTATTTGAAAATACACACACACACACACACACACACACACACACACACAGGTTACTAGGTTATTACTTTTAAAAAGTTAAATAAATAGTCAAAATCTGGCATTAAACTATGCACTGTAGAAGAACAGGTTATAATATAGACAACTGTTCTATAAACTAATTTAATGAATTTCAGTGCTAAATGTTCAATAGATGTGAACCTTCAAGAGTCCAAGAGCACCTAAAACTTTCAGGTGGTGTTTAAATCAAGTCATGTAAGAAAATGCTGAACATCATTTAGGCACTATGATTCATTATAGATTACTGAAATAAATAATCAAGTAGTTAACAGCAAATCTTACTTCTGCACCTATAGGAATTCTAGTTACTTTTCAATGAGATGGATTGCCCGAAGTTGTGATTTTACCATTACATCTTAAACTCAGAAGCCAGAAACAGTTGCCAGAGATAAGACAACTTAGGTTCCCAGGTGGCACTCGTGGTAAACAGCCTGCCTGCCAATGCAAGAGACATAAGAGATTCGGGTTCGATCCCTGGGCTGGGAAGATTCCCTGGAGAAGGGAATGGCAACCCACTCCAGTGTTCTTGAAGAATCCCAGGGACAGAGGAGCCTGGAGGGCTACAGTCCATGGGTTGCAAAGAATCGGACATGACTGAAGTGATTCAGCACGCAACTTGTTTAGAAGTAACTAGCATTTCTCCAAAGATTGGTCCTGATAGTTATTTCAATCTGTTATTTTAAAAACTGTTTCAGAGAATTCTGGAGGCACTGCTTCCTGATCCTTCAACTAAATATGTCCTACATTTAGACCACTGATGCCCAGGAGAGGACAAGAGGTGAAAGCAAAGTGCTAGAACTGTGGTTTGCCAATGGCAAACTCTGAAGGCAAGAATGGAGGACCAAGAAATGTATGTTATTACTCCAGAAGTATTATGGAATGGTATATGTATTCACATTACAACACTGTACAAGCTAACAAAAGTAGCAAATCTCAGCCTTTCAAAACTACTATTTGCAGTTGCTCTATTTTTTATTGTATATTCATTACATATATTTGACTAACAAAAAATGGAAAATGAATTATTAATTAAATACAGTTTGGACTCTTAGCTTAGCATGACATCTATGAAGAATCCTGCTTGTGCAGCTGCTCCCATCTTCTCAGGAAAGGCACATAAAAAGGCACAGAAAGAGACAACAGCACTCTCTACTAAAATTAACTTAACCTCTGATGAGAAACCTCAGATAATTTCACTATCTGTAAGTCTGGAAACCAGGTCTAGAAACAAATTAATGGTGGCCCAGTTTTCTGAATAGTACACAGGATCCAAAAGATTGCTATGCTCTGTGAAATACATAATTCTGTTAGCTGAGAAAGGGATTTTAACTCTCTCCCTTTTTCTGCCTGCTGTTTAAGAGAAACAGTGTTGCCATAGAAGGTGACTTTAGGAGGCAGCCAGAGTAGTGCAACTCTTACCCAACCAATTAATGGCATACTTCATTCTACATCTATTTAAATATAATTCCCAGTAAAGAGCATATCAGAAGGTAGCAGGCAATGGCAATGGTTTACTGCATCCAAGAAGGCTCAACATCCAAACAAACATCTCTGCAAAGAAGGGAAAATACAGGAAAAATCCTTTCGATAGTATATGTTAAGAAACAATGTCTTTCCCACACACTTCATCTTTTTAAAGTGTCCAAAACTCAGGCACACCCAGCACGGCAGCACATGACCCTAGTTTAGTTTACCAAAACCACATCTGATGACTGGCCACCAGTCACTGGGAATTGTTGAACAACTATTCTTCAGATACAGATCCGAAAGGATCCAAATCTAAGTAGATGGTGATTAACATCCACACGCTCTGCTAGAGATGCAGACAGCATTCTAAGAAAAAGGCAAAAACCAAGGTGAGGTCCATGAGTAAAAACACTCCAACATATGAAGAAGAAATTTCCCGAAGACACAAAGAACATATCTCTGAATAGATTTCATAAAGAACAAAAGAATAACTTTAGAAAAATTTTATTTAACATGGATTTGAATAAAAATGCACAATAAGCCAAAACCAAATGAATAGCATAAAGATAAAATAATACAAGATGCAGGGACAAAAGGTTGAGGTAAAAAGGGAGCTGGAAGATAGTGTCCTAAGCACCTCTCTGAGTCCTTTATTCACCGAATTGTGGTAGACTAATCACAGGGAAAAAAAAGGTCCTGATCCCCCATACTTCCTTCCCTGTGTCCATACACTTTGAATATATTGCTTTATGGCAGTTCTCATCAAGAGGTATACTCTATGTCCTTCTTCCATAAATCAGTTGGCCTTGTGACTTCTTTTTGCCAACAGAAAGGAACATAAGCAACAGTGTCCTAATTCCATGCTAGCCTCAAGAGGCTTTCTTTGCCTGCTTCTGCTCTCTCTTAGAATACCACCATGAGAAACAAACCTAGGCAAGGCTTCTGGAGGTAAAAAAGACATCAGATGGAGACGAACTCAAGTTCTCCAGTCAGCAACCAGCCATCTCCCAGATGCAGAATTGCCTAACCAAGACATGGTTGACCAGAGACTCATGAAGGTGCCCAGCTAAGAATACAACTGCTTAGCTAAACTCAGCCTGAATCACTACCCTGGAGACTTAAAAGTCAAAGAAATAGTTGAAGTTTTAAGCCACTAACTTTTGGCTTATTATTCATCAAAAGCTATGAAATACACCTACTGAGATGACCATTAATATAGAAGGAAAAATCCTGATCCTTTATTATAAGAAAATAAAGTTCTCATCTACATACTTTTCAAGTTTCTGCAACAATGGTATATATAAAACCAGCATGAAGGGTGGCTAATCAGCTCCTTGTGGATCATGAATTTGGTCGAGGTGAGGGAGGTCTGTCAAGATAATCCCCTGATGCATTCTAGAACAAGAAATTCAGCCCCATTTCACTCACCTGAGCTAAATTTCACTAAGGACTGCAGCAAACACCTGTTTCCCCTGAACAACATGTATAGCAGACTGTGTAGAGGTCATGCTACAGTGTCTTCTAAAGGTAAAGTCTGTGTATGTTCTGTGCCCCGTACCCTCACTTTAAGGGAGCGGCAGTTATGCTCACTTTTAGCTCTTTCTTGTAGTCTTCCTGGGAAGAGATTGACTCCACTTGTCACCATGCTGGGAACTGCTCCCAAGGAAATAAAGTGAGGCAATCTAGAGACTAACTCACCTCACTTCTCTCTAACCTTCCTCATCCCAACTACTTGAGCTACTCTAGCTCAAGTCTTGTTCCTTTCCTTTTCAAGTTAGTCAGCAATTCATATTCATTGGATATTGCCCCCACCCAACCCTCTGCTAGAAAAATGTTCGTTTCTCCCAGAATCTTGATGTATCTTACACATGGTAAATCTGCAAAGCAACTAATTTAATCTAGGATAATTAACGGAGAAGGCAGTGGCACCCCACTCCAGTACTCTTGCCTGGAAAATCCCACGGATGGAGGAGCCTTGGTGGGCTGCAGTCCATGGGGTCGCTGAGTCAGACATGACCTCGACTTCACTTTCACTTTTCACTTTCACACACTGGAGAAGGAAATGGTAACCCACTCCAGTGTTCTTGCCTGGAGAATCCCAGGGATGGCGGAGCCTTGTGGGCTGCCGTCTGTGGGGTCGCACAGAGTCGGACACGACTGAAGCGACTTAGCAGCAGCAGGATAATTAAAGATGATTTGTTTTTAACTATAATTTTGCTTCCAACAGAAAACTGACCACTGTTCTACCTTAACCATAATTTTAGTTTTTTTCTGACACAAAAACCTACTATTAATATTGTTAATTAATATCACTATGGAATTTTCAGCCAATCCAGATGTCAGTTCAAGGAAGAAATAATTTTCATATTTTCAGATTTTACAATTAGGTATCAACAAACTATATAAAATCAACTCTTAGAATTACTGAGAACAACGAGTTCAGATCTGAGATAAATATAAAAAAATACCCTTCCAATGTGCCAGTAAAAATGAGTTGGAAAATAGAAACAAATTTCATCCACAACAGCACTAAAAAACATAAAATATCTGGGAATATCCACAGCATGAGGATAAAAATCTCATTTTTTAATGTCATTTTATAAATTTACAAAATCTCATTTTATAAATTCATCTCATATGGTAAAAATCTATATTACTGTATAGAGGAGTAAACAGTCCTGAATATCAAAGAGGATATGATAAAGCTAATCTATAATATTTTTCTGATACAAAATAGAAAAGATCAACGAAACAGAATAGAAAGTAGTCAATCAGCTCAGTATCCAACAATTTGGATATTATATTGGATATTATAAAAGAACTATAACAAATCAACGAGCAAGGAAATATTCTTACTGGTCCTCTAACAATGGGTTAACATCTGGAAAAGAAATTTTCCAGAAAAGAAAAACAAAGAAGTTTTGTTTCTAAACCAAAACTACAAACCAAAATATACTTCAAATGATTAAGAATTAGATGTAAACTTATGACATGTAAAAAAAACAATGTTTTTAACTACTTTTGTAAAGTGGCACCCAGGGGTCCATCATAATGGTAGCTATGTTAACAGTACCAGTGGAGAGCAGTTACAAAGGATTTCATTGTGAAGAGCACAAGTCAAAGGGCCTGCAAGCTAAGGGGACTGTCAGTGGGTGGCTATTCAGGAAGGACTTCTTGGATGAGCTGGCCCTTGATCAAGGTGTCATATGTTAGTTGATGGACAGGAGGAGATAACACCCAAGCAGTGACACATGGAACAAAATCATGGTGATGGTAAAAGCCAGGCACTGGGAAGAGTGATGCCCCAGCCATACTACACTAGCAGGGGGAAGGTGACAGACAGAAAGAGATTTGCATCTGCTTCGTTCAATGCCAAACCCACAGGACTCTGGCACTTAGAAAATCCTGATGAAAGAAAGAATGCAGTTTGAGAGTAGCAAGCATTAGGGCCAGGAGGGTCACTCTTTGAATAACCAGTTGCATTCTGGGATCTGAAACAATGCAATGCCTCTGAGAGCTTAGCCAGCAACCACCCACAGGTGAATATGGTAAAAAGAGACAAAATGTCAGACAATCTGCAGGGTAAAGGGATTTATAAGTTTAAAAGCAATAAATGGAAATAAAAAGGTGGAGAGATTTTTAAAAGAACCTTTTGAAAAATCGGTATTTTATGAAGTGTATAAATCAAACTAAGAGGCAAATAAATGAGATAACATGACAGAAAGGGGGATAAATTCAGTACTTTGAGATCTGCCAAAAATGAGTAAGAAAAGACACATGGATTTATGAACAAATGTTTTGGGAAATGAAAATTTTCACAATAATTACAAATAGCTAATAAAAACCTGAAAAATATAATTTTTGATCATAAAAGTAAGTTAAAATAACATGTTAATTATTTCTTCCTTGTTTCAAAACTGAATTAGTAAATATTAATAAGGATGGTCAACTTTTCAGGGAAAGTAATCAATTTACATGTTCAGAAGTCTTTAAAATGTTCATAATTTTTCATTCCTAGAATCTGTTGCACTCCTAGCTAGGCTCTACAGTAAGGAATTCAGAAATGCTGACAAAGGTTTACACAAAGATTTTCTTCTTACTGTTATTTACAAAATAAAAATGGGAAACTATATAGATAATATGAGAAATACTGCACATCAACATAATTAGTCATCAAGAATGTTCTCAATTTTAATGATTTGGAAAGATGCTTGAACTGTAATAAGAAAATAAAAGTAAAATGCAAACTGAGTATGAAATATGATCTTATAACAATATTCAAAAAAAGGAAACTGAAGTCTGAATATGGTTTCTGTGAGAGAAATAGGATTAGAGGTACTTTCAAACTTTTCTCTACACTTATCTATACTTTTGAAAATATATTTTCTACAATGGATAGGTATTTTTTAAATTATTTTTATGGGGGAAAGAGGAATGCAGAGGAAAAACTTTTAATGAAAGAGTCCACCTAGAAAAATCTTTCTATATTCATTTTTTACAAATTTAGAAGATGTTCTACAATAATACCATTTAGTACATGATATCCTACTTTGAGAAAAAATAACATGAATAGCATGACAGCAACATAATAAAATAAAGTGCTTTTTCAGTATGTATTTAATGATATTCCCAGAGAATAACAATATTGGTATTTTTAAAATAACTATAGGTAATATTTTAGGCATTCTACAATGATTTTACTTACAATCAAATGAGAGATTGGTATAATTATTGCATTTTGTAGTACAGCTGCATTTGAGGTAAGTTCACATTAAAGTATAGCTTGTAATTTCATTTGTGTCCATATTAGAGCTTCTTATAAAATGACTAATTTTATGTAGTTAAGCTACACTACTGCTATTAAATACACTTTTTTTGTAACTTTCACAATAATAGCTATAATACAGAGGTGAAAAGCATATATAAAACATTCCAATGTGTCATGAGCAAACACTTAAAAGCTTAAGGGCTACCTATTATTGAAATGCCTAATATTTCAAATTAAAAAGATAGGTAGCTTAGCAACACTACATTGCCAATTGTGAACAGTGTTCAGTCTCCTCTTTCATGTTTCTAGGAGAACATTAACCACAGAACTTCAAACAGTTAACAGAGAACAGAACTAAGTATTAAAATTATGTAAAAAGAAAAAATCGAGGATTTAAAAAATTATACATGTTTACTAGAAAACAAATAGAAAATTTACAATGTTTCAATAAGATTTTTTCCTTAAAATATAATGAGCATATCAGATCAGTTAAATTATATTTTAAGGAAAGAAAAAAACAATCCACTAAGGTCGCAAATAATTTAGCTATTTGTTTTCAACCGTTTAATTAGTTGTAGTTTGTTAGTATTTCCAGTCTATCAACATCCTCTGTATAAAGTATGATTTGTAATCTTCAAATTATACTTGTAGTATATATCAAATTGTGGTCAGCAGAATTCTAAGAGAGCCCCCAAGATTCCCTCTCCCTGGTGTGCATATGCTGTATAATCACTTCCCTTTGAGTGTGGACCAGGACTTATGAATATAAGACTGGATATCATTCCTTTGCTAGGTTACATTATATAACAAAGACAAGGGGATTATGAAGATGTTATTAAGGTCCCTAATCAGTGACTTTCAACTAGTCAAAAAGGAGATTATCCTGGAGTGAGAGACTGACCTAATTAGGTGAGCCCTTTGAAAGAGGGTCTAGATATCAGGGACCTAAGTCAAGAGAGAGAGACAAGTTCAGTTCAGTTCAGTTCATTCGCTTATTCGTGTCTGACTCTTTGCAACCCCATGAACCACAGCACGCCAGGCCTCCCTATCCATCATCAACTCCCAGAGTCCACCCAAACCCATGTCCATTGGGTCGGTGATGCCATCCAACCATCTTATCCTCTGTTGTCCCCTTCTCCTGCCTTCAATCTTTCCCAGCATCAGGGTCTTTTCAAATGAGTCAGCTCTTTGCATCAGGTGGCGAAAGTATTGGAATTTCAGCTTCAACATCAGTCTTTCCAATAAACATTCAGGATTGATTTCCTTTAGGATGGACTGGTTGGATCTCTCTTGCAGTCAGAACACCACAGTTTGAAAGCATCAATTCTTCGGCGCTCAGCTTTATAGTCCAACTCTCTCTTTATAGTCCAACTCTCACACCCACACATGACTACTGGAAAAACCATAGCTTTGACTAGACGGACCTTTGTTGACAAAGTAATGTCTCTGCTTTTTAATATGCTATCTAGGTTGGTCATAACTTTCCTTCCAAGGAGTAAGCATCTTTTAATTTCATGGCTGCAATCACCATCTGCAGTGATTTGGAGCCCCCAAAAATAAAGTCAGCCACTGTATCCACTGTTTCCCCATCTATTTGCCATGAAGTGATGGGACCAGATGACATGATCTTCATTTTCTGAATGTTGAGCTTTAAGCCAACTTTTTCACTCTCCACTTTCACTTTCATCAAGAGGCTCTTTACTTCTTCTTCACTTTCTGCCATAAGGGTGGTGTCATCTGCATATCTGAGGTTATTGATATTTCTCCCGGCACTCTTGATTCCAGTTTGTGCTTATTCCAGCCCAGCATTTCTCATGATGTACTCTGTGTATAAGTTAAATAAGCAGGGTGGCAATATACAGCCTTGGCGTACTTCTTTTCCTATTTGGAACCACTCTGTTGTTCCATGTCCAGTTCTAACTGTTGCTTCCTGACCTGCATACAGGTTTCTCAAGAGGCAGGTCAGGTGGTCTGGCATTCCCATCTCTTTCAGAATGTTCCACAGTTTATTCTGATCCACACAGACAAAGGCTTTGGCATAGTCAATAAAGCAGAAATAGATGTTTTTCTGGAACTCTCTTGCTTTTTCCATGATCCAGCAGATGTTGGCAATTTGATCTCTGGTTCCTCTGCCTTTTCTAAAACCAGCTTGAACATCTGGAAGTTCATGGTGCACGTACTGCTGAAGCCTGGCTTAGAGAATTTTGAGCATTACTTTACTAGCATGTGAGATGAGTGCAATTGTGCAGTAGTTTGAGCATTCTTTGGCATTGCCTTTCTTTGGGATTGGAATGAAAACTGACCTTTTCCAGTCCTATAGCCACTGCTGATCTGGATCTGCCTGCTGCTACTGCTAAGTCACTTCAGTTGTGTCTGACTCTGTGTGACCCCATAGACGGCAGCCCACCAGGCTGCCCCGTCCCTGGGATTCTCCAGGAAAGAACACTGGAGTGGGTTGCCATTTCCTTCTCCAGTACATGAAAGTGAAAAGTGAAAGTGAAGTCGCTCAGTCGTGTCCGACTCTCAGAGGCCCCGTGGACTGCAGCCTACCAGGCTCCTCCATCCATGCGATTTTCCAGGCAAGAGTACTGGAGTGGGGTACCATTGCCTTCTCCGCTAAAACAACTTAAAAGCAATCCCTAAAGGAATCAAATTGATCCTAGAACAAAATCCAACACTCATTACATGAATAAAACAAAAATCCAAAATGTAACAGCCAGCAACAGCAACAACAAAATTAAAACAGCTAGCATCCAATCTTTTAAAAGGGCATGGGAAGGAGGAAAATATCACCCAAAGCCAGGAGAAAAATTAATCAGTTGAAATAGACCCATATATGAAAAAGGTGATGTATTTAGTAGACAGGGCTCTTAAGACAGCTATTATAAATTGTATGTAAAGAAAAACATGATCATATGAGAGAAGAGAATATATAAATAGGATCTATTATAGGAGTTCTAGAGATGAAAAATATATATAAAATGAAAGCTACATTGGATGAAATTAAGAGTAGATTAGACACTTTAGCAGAGAACTATTAAGATAGCAACAGAAGTTACTCAAATGAAGCACAGAAAGAAAAAGAGCAGGGAAAAGAATACACAGAGCCTAAGTTATGCCTATCGTGGCATAATATTAAGCAGGAACACATTCATGCAATTGGAGTCCTAAATAGGGAGAGACAAAAATATGTTAAACAAATAATGACTGAAATTTTTTTTCAAATTTCATAAAAACTATAAACCACCAAATCCACAGAGCCCAACACCAAGAAACACAGAGAAAGCCACACAAAGGAACATCATAATCAAAATTCGCCCATGTGTCACAACTACTAAAGCCTGCACACTCTAGAGCCCATGTGCCACAACTTCTGAACCCCTGCACCCACAGCCCACGTTCTGCAAGAGAAGCCATCGCAGTGAGAAACTTGGGCACCACAACTAGAGAAAGCCCAAGCGCAGTACTGAAGAGCCAGTACAGCCAAAAGTAAACAGATACATAAAATTTTTTTAAAAAGAAAAGAAAAACAATGATAGCAAGAACACCTTAAAAGCAGTCATGTAAAAAGAGATTTGTTCTTATAGAGAGGGGTTTAACAAACTACAGCAGATGAGTTAGTCACATGATTACACAAATAAAGTTTTATGAGAACACAGCCATGCTCATTCATTTATATATTGTCTATTGCTGCTTTCGCATTACACCAAAGTTCAGTAGTTGCAACAAAGATCAGATACCTAAACTATTTAGGATCTGGTCCTTTAAGAAAAAGTGTACTGACTCCTGCTACAGTGGAACAAAGATAAGCATAATTGAAGATGTGCTGTCAGCAACCATGGAATCCAGAAGACAATGGAAAGGCATCTTTAAAGTACTGAAAGAAAATAACTGTTACCTAGATTCTAGGGAAAATGTGCCAAGTGAAAAAAGTCTTTCGAGGATGGACATGAAATAAAATTTCAGTAAAACAAAAGCTTTGAGAATTCAACAGACATTTACTGCAGCAGACCTATACACAGCAATATACAAAGTGGTATACCGAATACCTATACTACAAGGTATACCTACAGCAGACCTATAATACAAGCAATGTTAAGAGAAGTTCTTCAGGCAGAACGAAAATTATACCAGAGGGAAATACAGACTTCCACAAAAGAAAGAGGAGAGATCACGGGTATACCTGTGGCGGATTCATTTCGATGTTGGGCAAAACTAATACAATATTGTAAAGTTTAAAAATAAAATTAAATTTAAAAAAAAATGGTAAACTGGTAAACAAATGTATAAAAATATTTTCTTCATTTAAAAATTTCCTTAAAAGATAATCGACTGTTTAAAGTAAAAATGATAATATATTGTGTGGCTCATAAAGATGTAGAATCAAAACATATACAACAATAGCACAAAGAATGGAAGGGAGAAACTGAGAACATATCATTATAAAGTTCTTACGCTATATATAAAATAATATACTATTTAAAGTTCATGTTTAGTCACTCAGTCGTGTCCGGCTCTTTGCGACCCCATGGACTGTACACCACCAGGCTCCTCTGTCTATGGGATTTCTCCAGGCAAGAATACTGGAGTGGGTTGCCATTTCCTTCTCCAGGGGATCTTTCCGACTCAGGAATAAAACTGGGGTCTCCTGCACTGCAGACAGATTCTTTTACAGCTGAGCTACCAGGGAAGCCTTTGTAAAAAGACTACCAGGGAAGTCAACTATTTAAAGTAAACTGTATTAAATTAAAGATGCGTATTATAAATCCTAGACTAACAACACTAATAAAGTGGATTCACTTAATAAACCAAAAGTGGAGTTAAAATGGCATCCTACAAACTCAACAGAAAACAGAAAAAGAAAAGGAACTGAAAACAGATGGGGCAAATATAAAACAAACAGCAATACAGCAGATCCAAATCCAACCAGATTTAAATGCCATTTAACTACTGATAATTACATTAAGTGAAAGGATCTTAATAGTAGTAGTAGTGTTAGTCGCTCAGTCCTGTCCAACTCTTTGTGACCAAATGGACTATAGCCTGCCAGGCTCCTCTGCCCATAAAATTCTCCAGGCAAGAATACTGGAGTGGGATGCCATTCTCCTCCCCAGGGGATCTTTCTGACCCACGGATCGAACCCAGGTCTGCACCATTGCAGGCAAATTCTTGACCATCTGAGCTACAAACGATCTTAGTATTCTAATTAAAAGGCAGAGATTGTCAAGTTGAATAAAAACATAAAACTCGATGATATTCTACCTATAAGAAACCTACTTTATATTCAAAACACAGATAAGTTAAAAGTGAAATGAAAATCTGTTTTTCCAAATGGAAAAAGAAACCTGGGCAGGCCATATTAGCGTCAGAACAAAGTAGAATTCAGAACAGCAGTCCCCAACCTTTTTGGCACCAGGTCCTGGTTTTGTGGAAGACAATCTTTCCACAGACCTGGGGTGGGGGATGGTTTCAGGATGATTCAAGCACATTAGCTTTATTGTGTACTTTATTTCTGATCTAATGCTGTCACTAATTCGACAGGAGGTACTGGTCCACAGCCCAGAGGATGGGGACCCCTGCTTTAGAACATCGAATATTACAGGGATTAAAAAAAGAACTTCTCATACTAATACGGAGAAGGCAATGGCACCCCACTCCAGTACTCCTGCAGGGAAAATCCCATGGATGGAGGAACCTGGAAGGCTGCAGTCCATGGGGTGGCTGAGAGTCGGACATGCCTGAGCGACCTCACTTTGACTTTTCACTTTCATGCATTGGAGAAGGAAATGGCAACCCACTCTAGTGTTCTTGACTGGAGAATCCCAGGGACAGGGGAGCCTGGTGGGCTGCCGTCTATGGGGTCACACAGAGTCGGAAACGACTGAAGTGACTTAGCAGCAGCAGCATACTAATACAGGGATTGATTCACCAAAAAGGTACCAATTCTAAATGCTTTATGTACTTAAAGTTTCAAAAACACATATCAAAAACTGATAGAACTGAAAGGAAAAATTATAACTGTGTATTTCAGCACAATCTCAGAATTAATTAGTAAAAAAAAAAATCAGTAAGAATATGGAAAATCTGAATATTATCAACCAATTTGATGTAGTTGATATATTTATTTCACTTTACCCAGTGATACTAGAATGCAAATGCTGTATTAGTGCATGTGGACATTCACCATGATGAACCAATTTCTGGTCTCTAACACAAGTCTCAATTAATTTTTAAGGGCTGATGTCACAGAATATTCCAGAAAGTGGAATTAAACTAGAAATCAGTAACAGAAGAGAGAACTTGGAAAAGTCTTCAAATACTTAGAAATTAAACAATATATTTCTAAGTAACCCAAGAAGAAATTACAAAGGATATTAGAAAATATTTTTAATTTAATAAAAATATATTTGTCAACTGAAAAGAATGCAAAGCTGAAAACCTTAAGTTTTATTCGGCAGACTTACTGAAGACTTGTGTCCAGGATACAGCCTCTCAGATAGCTCTGAGGGCCTGCTGCAAAGAGGTAAGTGACAAGTCAGGATATACAGGAGTTTCTGTGAGGGGCAAGAAAAAAAAGAAAAAAAAAAAAAAAAAAAACCCAGGTATCCAACATCAAACGGTTACTGCTAACTATATTTTAAAAACCAGACATCTCAAGTTAATGAATTTATCACTTTTCTATGTATGGGAAGATGCAAGAGTCTGGACTTATTGAAACTATTCACTTGATTTGCATCTTAGCAATCTACTGCCAGTATTCCAATTTTCTCCATTCTGAGCTCCGTACCCTCAGGGTGCATTGTCAGGGGTGGCCGCGGTTGCTGATGGCTTGATGGTGGGCAGCCTGTTTACTGAAATGGCAGGTGACACTCTTTATTCATACACTTCAAAATGTATGGGATGTACATAAATCATCCTTATAGAGATATGTATAGTTTTATACAACTGTATTAGAAAAGAAGAAATATTTGAAATCAGTAATTTATGAAAAAGATTCCACCTGAAGAAATTTGAAAAAAAAAGAGCAAATGAAACACAAACTAAGCACAAAAAAGAAAATTAAAAAGTCAAATTCAATAAAAGACAAAACAAAAAGGTGGGGGGGGGGTGAGGAATATCACCAACCAAAAACTGCTTCTTTTAAGTTCAATAAAATTGATAAACTTCTTAAAAAACTGGTTTAAAGAAAAAAAGAAGAGAGAATATCACTACAGATTATATAGACATTCAAAAGATAGTAAGAGGATACTAAAATAATTTTATGGCAATAAATTTGACAAGCTATGCCTTGACAGATACAAATTACCATCTTATCAAATTTTAAGCCAGAGAATTAAAAGACACATAACTTCTGTAGAGTCCACAAAAATTTCCACATCCCTAACTGATATGGAAAGAAGAAATCAAGAAAGAGGAAAGGGATTTCCAGTCAGCTTGTAAAATAAGAGATCTGTGTTGATAAGAATGCTTTAGAGAAGAACCCAGAATAGTCAAGCAGAAACTGCAAATAATAATGGTTAACACTTAAATATTTACTATACACCATGCATTAAAGAATTTTAAATGTATCAGTGCATTGCCTTCAAGGTAGATAATATAATCTACCCTGCTTAACAGATGAGGAAAATTAACAATTGTTACAAAACTACCACCACTACCCATAATCATGATTATCATTTATGGAGTACTGACCAAAAGTTCCACTCCTTTATAAGACCTTCACATATATTATCTTATTTAATCCTTACAACAGCACTGTGACACAATTATATAATTAGTACCTTATTTCAAACATGACAAAACTATATTGAGTAACTTGACTAGTCACAAGCTAGAAACTTTAGTAAGTGGTTTTGCTAGGCCTGAAACATGGTGAGTTTGATTTCAAAGTCAGTGCTCTTAACCATTACATAATACTCATAAATTGCAGAATTACTCTGGGAATAGGTCAAGACTTCTCCTCCAGGCAACTCCTTACCTCATGAATATTATGGGGCAACAAAATAAGCTTTCCTTGAAAAGTAAGCTATGACAAACCTAGAAAGGGAGTTAAAAAAACAGAGACCACCTTGCTAACTAAGGTCAGTATAGTCAAAGCTAGGGTTTTTCCGGTGGTCATGTGTGGATGTCACAGTTGGACCACAAAGAAGGCTGAGCACCGAAGAATGGATGCTTTTGAACTGTGGTGCTGGAGAAGACTCTTGAGAGTCTCTTGGACTGCAAGGAGAACAAACCAGTCAATCCTAAAGGAAATCAACCCTAAATATTTATTGGAAGAACTGATGCTGAAGCTGAAACTCCAAATTTGGCCACGCAAGGTGAAGAGTCTACTCACTAGAAAAGACCCTGACACTGGGAAAGATTAAAGACAAAAGGAGAAGGGGGAGGCAGAGGATGAGATGGTTAGATAGCATCTCCGACTCAACAGACATGAATTTGAGCAAACTCCAGGAGATAGTGGAGGACAGAGGAACCTGGCAGGCTGCAGTCCATGGGGTCATACGACTCAAAACAACAAAATAAGCACAAGACTAATGAGCTATAGAGCACATATTGAAGATAGCTGGCGTTAGGATTCAGGGGTAGAAGTGGGGAAGAAAGGTTGTTTTAATAGCAAGAGAAGAGCCTAACACAAGAGAAGACTCTACACATGGACATCACCAGACAGTCAACACTGAAATCAGATTGATTATATTCTTTGCAGCCAAAGATGGAGAAGCTCTATACACTCAGCAAAAACAAGACCGGGAGCTGACTGTGGCTCAGATCATGAACTCCTTATTGCCAAATTCAGACTTAAATTGAAGAAAGTAGGGAAAACCACTGGACCATTCAGGTATGACCTAAATCAAATCCCTTTTGATAACACAGTGGAAGTGAGAAATAGACTTAGGGGACTAGATCTGATAGACAGAGTGCCTGATGAACTACGGATGGAGCTTTGTGACATCGTACAGGAGACAGGGATCAAGATCATCCCCATGGAAAAGAAATGCAAAAAAGCAAAATGGCTGTCTGGGGAGGCCTTACAAATAGCTGTGAAAAGAAGAGAAGTGAAAAGCAAAGGAGAAAAGGAAAGATATAAGCATCTGAATGAAGAATTCCACAGAAAAGCAAGGAGAGAGAAGAAAGCCTTCCTCAGCGATCAATGCAAAGAAAGAGAGGAAAACAACAGAATGGGAAAGACTAGAGATCTCTTCCGGAGAAGGTAACAGCACCGCACTCCAGTACTCTTGCCTGGAAAATCCCATGGACGGAGGAGCCTGGTAGGCTGCAGTCCATGGGGTCGCTAAGAGTCAGACACGACTGAGCGACTTCACTTTCACTTTTCACTTTCATGCATTGGAGAAGGAAATGGCAACCCACTCCAGTGCTCTTGCCTGGAAAATCCCAGGGAGATTGGGGCCTGATAGCTGCCATCTATGGGGTCGTACAGAGTCAGACACGACTGAAGCAACTTAGAAGCAGAAATCTCTTCAAGAAAATCAGAGATAACAAGGGAACATTTCATGCAAAGATGGGTTCAATAAAGGACAGAAATGGTATGGACCTGACAAAAGCAGAAGATATTAAGAAGAGGTGGCAAGAATACACAAAAGAACTGTATAAAAAAGATCTTCATGACCCAGATACTCATGATGGTGTGATCACTCATCTAGAGCCAGGCATCCTGGAATGTAAAGTCAAGTGGGCCTTAGAAAGCATCACTACAAACAAAGCTAGTGGAGGTGATGGAATTCCAGTGGAGCTATTTCAAATCCTGAAAGATGATGCTGTGAAAGTGCTGCACTCAATATGCCAGAAAATTTGGAAAACTCAGCAGTGGCCACAGGACTGGAAAAGGTCAGTTTTCATTACAATTCCAAAGAAAGGCAATGCCAAAGAATGCTCAAACTACCGCACAATTGCACTCATCTCATGCGCTAGTAATGCTCAAAATTCTTCAAGCCAGGCTTCAGCAGTATGTGAACTGTGAACTTCCAGATGTTCAAGCTGGTTTTAGAAAAGGCAGAGGAACCAGAGATCAAAAGGCCAACATCCAGTGGATGACTGAAAAAGTAAGAGTTCCAGAAAAACATCTATTTCTGCTTTATTGACTATGTTAAAGCCATTGACTGTATGGATCACAATAAACTGTGGAAAATTCTGAAAGAGATGGGAATACCAGACCACCTGACCTGCCTCTTGAGAAACCTATATGCAGGTCAGGAAGCAACAGTTAGAACTGGACATGGAACAACAGACTGGTTCCAAATAGGAAAAGGAGTATGTCAAGGCTGTATATTGTCACCCTGCTTATTTAACTTATACACAGGGTACATCAGGAGAAATGCTGGGCTGGAAGAAGCACAAGCTGGAATCAAGATTGCCGGGAGAAATATCAATAACTTCAGATATTGGTTATATCTGAGGTTATACGGTAGCAGATGACACCACCCTTATGGCAGAAAGTGAAGAGGAACTAGAAAGCCTCTTGATGAAAGTGAAAGAGGAGAGTGAAAAAGTTGGCTTAAAGCTCAACATTCAGAAAACGAAGATCATGGCATCTGGTCGCATCACTTCATGGGAAATAGATGGGGAAACAATGGAAATAGTGTCAGACTTTATTTTGGGGGGCTCCAAAATCACTGCAGATGGTGACTGCAGCCATGAAATTAAAAGACGCTTACTCCTTGGAAGGAAAGTTATGACCAACCTAGATAGCATATTCAAAAGCAGAGATATTACTTGCCAACAAAGGTCTGTCTAGTCAAGGCTATGGTTTTTCCAGTGCTCATGTATGGATGTGAGAGTTGGACTGTGAAGAAAGCTGAGCGCCAAAGAATGGATGCTTTTGAACTGTGGTGTTGGAGAAGACTCTTGAGAGTCCCTTGGACTGCAAGGAGATCCAACCAGTCCGTCCTAAAGGAGATCAGTCCTGGGTGTTCTTTGGAAGGACTCATGCTGAAGCTGAAACTCCAATATTTTGGCCACCTCACGCGAAGTGTTGACTCATTGGAAAAGACTCTGATGCTGGGAGGGATGAGGGCAGGAGGAGAAGGGGATGACAGAGGATGAGGTGGCTGGATGGCATCATCGACTCGATGGACATGAGTTTGAGTGAACTCCGGGAGTTGGTGATGGACAGGGAGGCCTGGCGTGCTGTGATTCATGGGGTCGCAAACAGTAGGACACGACTGAGCAACTGAACTGAACTGAAGAGCCTAAATGGGTGTGAGGCACATGTCCAGAGATGCTGGCTCTTCTGAGTACCGCTCTCCTAGCTATTCTCGGTCAAGCAGCAAATACAGCACACATCAAACACACCTTTGAATGTTTCAGTCTCTACTTTATACTGGCACTTGGAGGCAGGCACAATTGGCCTGGAGTGGAGGTATTTTTGTAACCATTGCAAATTTAATAATTTAAAGCAAGAAACAGTCCCCCACAACACACGCTCTAATTTATATTTCCATATACAAATGATTAGCTTAAAAACTTCTAGGATTTACCTTTTTTTGTAATCCATGTAGCAAAGGATATTTAAGTGTATACTAATACTAGCAATATAAAGATAATATCCCATCATTTTCTGCATCTTTAATGTGTACAGTGTATGTATCTATTCCCTACGCATGACAAATGTAAAACAGATTTTCCTAACAATTTGACAAATGCTTTCAAAATTCAGATGCTTTTTTATTTTAAAGCTAAAATCCTTTTGTAGTATACTTTTTGTCTTATATTTTCTCAATTTATCATAAATTATAAGTTCAACATATATTTCCTGAAGGCCTACTATGTACAAGCCACTTGACCTAAGGGGCTTGTACGTATGGTTCTTCTTTCTTGTAAAAGTAGTAATGTGTATCAACATCAGTTCAGTTCAATTCAGTCACTCAGTCATGTCCAACTCTTTGCAACCCCATGGACTGCAGCCTGCCAGGCTTCCCTGTCCATCACCAATTCCTGGAGCTTGCTCAAACTCAAGTCCATCAAGTTGGTGATGCCATCCAACCATCTCATCCTCTGTCATGCCCTTCTTTTCCTGCCTTCAATCTTGCCCAGCAACAGGGTCTTTCCCAGTAAGTCAGTTCTTCACATCAGGTTGCCTTCCAATGAATATTCAAGACTGATTTCCTTCACGATGAATTCGTTTGATCTCCTTGCAGTCCAAGGGACTCTCAAGAGTCTTCTCCAACACCACATTTCAAAAGCATCAACTCTTCGGTGCTCAGCCATTTTTTTTATTTTGGCATTCAGTATATTAACATAGGTTCCTTTGTACTTATATTTGTAGGCCATAAAGAAAGACCATTTCATTTATGTTTATAAAGTAGACAAATCCTTATTTTCTAAACAAAATTAAGACATATATTGTAGTTGAATAAGGGATTCCCTGGTGGGTCAATGGTAAAGAATCCGCCTGCCAATGCAGGAGATGTGGGTTTTATCAGGAGATGTGGGTTTTATCTGTGGGTCGGGAAAATCCACTCCAGTATTCCTGCCTGGGAAATCCCATGGACAGAGGAGCCTAGTGGGCTACAGACCTTGCAAAGAGTTGGAAACAACTTAACAGCTAAGCAACAACAACAACAGTAGTTGTATAAATTAGTCATGTTCATAAATACTGATGATTCTGAGAAGCTATTTATTTCAAGGTTTTAGAGCAGGAGTCTTTTTTCATTTCTCTATAAAGGGCCAGAGAGTAAGTATTTAGGCTTTGAAGGCCACAGAATCTCTCTTCCAACTATGCAACTCTGCCTCAAAGTACAACATTAGCTGTAGACAATATGCAAATGAATGGGTTTGGCTGTGTCCCAATAAAACTTATTTACAAAAACAGGTACCAAGCTTGTTTGACCCATGAGCCATGGATTGCCAACCCACACTCTAGAGAATGCTGTTGAAAGGATTGAGAACTACCTTGCTACCCCAAGCTATGCCTTTTCGGTGTATTATTGGGAACTGAAAACACCTGAGAAACAGCAGATGCAGGGAGACTTCTCTGACCTCCACCTTTCTACCTAAAAGCAGATCATAAAATTTCCTATGAGAAAGGAACCATCTCTGTGCCATTAAGGGAAGAACATTCTCATTACTGGAGTCTGAGTATGAATCTATACAAACCAATCTACTAAAATAACCCTTATCTTCCATTAGTTTCCCATATATGTTTTCCTAGTCACTTTCCCACAGTTTCTGCCCCTTGCCCAAGCCCCTCTGTCTCATCACTCCTCCACAAATTTATTGTGTCTTAATTAAAGTATATAAGCTCTCAATTGTAACTGCTTCTTTGGGTCTTCATTTCCTTTATGAAGACTCCCATCTGTACAGAAAAATATTAAATAAAATTTCTATGCTTTTCTCCTGTTAACTTCTCTTATGTCAGTTTAATTCTCAAGCCTATGAGAACAGAGGAATTTTCCTCCCCTGTCTAGTGATTTTCCTTTAGTCTGTGTTTTTACATTATTCATATTGGTAAAATAAATTGCAAGAATAAAGCATGTCCTCAAGAGAGGATAAAATGGTGTTTCAAATCTGATACCTTCACAATACATATCAGTTTATTTTTCAAGTCCCAGAGGAAAAAAATGTAATTTTTGTTTAAGCATTTCACTAACTTATACCATGAAACTCTTTTTAACCCATTAACTACTAACATCTTGTAAAACTAGTGTTTCAGGAACATATTATATGTGAACTCAGAGTTAAGCAAATTTAAATCTCATGGCTACAAGTATGAATATGAATTTAAATTGTATACAGAAATATGATATATATAAGAAATGGGTTGTTTTGTGCATGGAATCCTTTTGTCAGCTTGTTTGCTTGCCATTAGGGCTTCCCTGATAGCTCAGCTGGTAAAGAATCGCCTGCAATGCAGACGACCCTGGTTGGATTCCTGGGTGGCGAAGATCCCCTGGAGAAGGGATAGGCTATCCACTCCAATAAGTTTCCCTTGTGGCTCAGTTGGTAAAGAATCCGCCTGCAACACAGGAGACCTGGGTACGATCCCTGGGTAGGGAAGATCCCCTGGAGAAAGGAAAGGCTACCCACTCCAGTGTTCTAGCCCGGAGAGTTCCACAGACTGTGTAGTCCATGGGGTTACAAAGAGATGGACACAACTGAGCAACTTTCATTTTGAGCTTCCCTGATAGCTCAGTTCGGAGAAGGCAATGGCACCCCACTCCAGTACTCTTGCCTGGAAAATCCCATGGGCAGAGGAGCCTGGTAGGCTGCAGTCCATGGGGTCACGAAGAGTCAAGACACAACTGAGCAACTTCACTTTCACTTTTCACTTTCATGCATTGGAGAAGGAAATGGCAACCCACTCCAGTGTTCTTGCCTGGAGAAGCCCAGGGATGGGAGAGCCTGGTGGGCTGCCGTCTATGGGGTCGCACAGAGTTGGACACTACTGAAGTGACTTAGCAGCAGCAGATAGCTCAGTTGGTAAAGAAGCCACGTATCTTTTACAGAAAAAAATGAAACAGGTGCACACTCCCAAAATTTCTCATTATTTATGTATACCATCTAGTTGTATTCTCGTTGAGTTTTTCTACATGTACACACAGTTTCACCAGTCAGATACATGGATCAATGGTTTCTTCATTTAGTAAAACTTAATGGATACATGGAAAGGTGTAGTTTGGGCCTATTCCTCCCAATTGTTAGTAACTAAGTGATTCCTATCATTTCTTTAACACATTCTCTGCCTGAATAAAATAATCATGCTCTTAAATACATTCTCCTAAATACAGAAGAGGGCAGGTAGAAAGGGAAAGGAAGAAGAGAAGAGAGTCAACATCTGTAAACAACCAACATTTGTTCAGTGTCAAGAATGTGCCAAGTGCTCTGGACACATTATCTTGTAACAATTCTTCATTGAAAGTTTTAACCCCATGTTATGATAAAAACTAGAGTAAAAGAGGTAAGTAAATCATCCAAAGTAACAAAATTATTAATTAGCCTACTTAGTTTGGACTTAGTCCTGCTCAATTAAAAGACCATGGTCTTTCCATGACACAGCAATGTCTTCCTTGAAACAGAATCTTCTTGGAAAGTTGAGGAGAAAAGTAGTACCTTTTCAAATATCTGATGATGGCTGGCAGATGCCACCTGGACTAGACTTGTTTTATGTAGCCTTCAGTGTGAAAACTAAAATGAAGGGGTGGAAAGCATAAGAGATTGTTCCCAATTAGATATAAGAAAATTTTCCAACAAGCAGTTCAAAGAAAGAACAGGTTGCTCTGAGGAGTATGAGAGGACTTTTCTACGACTGAGTGAACAACATTTTGGTGAGATGCCATCTAAGACAAGCAAGGATTGCATAGATTTTTAAGAATCTAGAAGATTTTTTAACATTAAGATAACATGAATCTAAGAAAGCAGTGCAAAATCAGCATACTCTTATATTACCTTTTAATTTCAAACCATGATGAAAAGTTTCTCATTCTGTTAAGAAAAGTGTCAACAACTTAATTCAAAAATTCCCAACTTCCAAAAAGTACATCTAATTAATTTTATTCTCTACCAAAAAAGACAAAAAAAAACAAAGACAAAATCCTCAATAATACACCAATAATAAATAATGCTTGTTTCCAGTTATACAACTATTTCTAAACGGGTAAATACTTGAGGGAAAAAAATTGAAAATTACTATAATGGGTTTTTGTTACTTTTCTGCAATGCAGGAGACCCAGGTTCGATCCCTGGGTCAGGAAGATCCCCTGGAGAAGGAAATGGCAACCCACTGCAGTATTTTTGCCTAGAGAACTCCAAGGACAGAGGAGCCTGGAGGGCTTTAGGCCACGGGGTTGCAAAGAGTTGGGCACGACTGAGTGACTAACACTTTAAGGAAAAGTTAAATTCCAACTCCGTGTTTTTGGCAGAATTTTGGTAACTTCTGTAATGTTATTCTTCCAAAACAATCATTACAATGCTTGTAAGTGTTCTTCTGCATTCAAAATATATAGTCTGAAGTACAAATCAGGAATCCTACCTTTGTGCTTAAAAGAAGCCATTATTCAGAGAAATAGTTAATTTCAGTCAAATTAATTTTTTGAATATCATTTGTTTGTACCTAAAAATTAGAAACTAAATTTCTTTTACAATAAACTTTCTAAAGTTTGACACAGTATTTTTAACAAAAGCAGTCATATTTAGTCATGATAGTCATTATAGAAACATTTGACATATTTGCAAACAAAAACAAATCTTATAATTATTTCTCCCATACTCTGCTTGTAACAACTTTTCCAAGGACAAAGGCCTTATAAATGGCTTAATTAACGTTTTGAAACAGTCCTTTTCTACTTCTACATTAGTTGAATGCTAATGATTACAGTTATTATAGTTACTATTTTATTTTTGTCAGAAACAGTTGAGATGTACCAGGAAAGAAGTAAAGTAAGTGTGAAAATCTTAAAAATTGATTGCTAAAATGTCAGTTAAATCTATCACAAACTTCAACAATTTTAGATATAACAGATATAGTTATTTAGCAAAACAAAATATGTAAAATATATAATTAGTGCCTAATATATCCATTTATAATTATTACATCTCTCTAGCAATCTTTATAGACTTAATAACACTATCTAAAAGTAAATATGTTTATTCTACAAAATTAAATCTCTACTGGCACATTTTAAACTAGAAATGTCTTCAGTTCAGTTCAGTTCAATCGCTCAGTCATGTCCAACTCTTTGTGACCTCATGAACTGCAGCACGCCAGGCCTCCGTGTCCATCACCAACTCCCAGAGTTCACTCAAACTCATGTCCATCGAGTCGGTGATGCCATCCAGCCATCTCATCCTCTGTCATCCCCTTCTCCTCCTGCCCCCAATCCCTCCCAGCATCAGGGTCCTTTCCAATGAGTCAACTCTTCGCATGAGGTGGCCAAAGTACTGGATTTTCCGCTTTAGCATCAGTCCTTCCAATGAACACCCAGGACTGATCTTCTTTAGAATGGACTGGTTGGATCTCCTTGCAGTCCAAGGGACTCTCAAGAGTCTTCTCCAACACCACAGTTCAAAAGCATCCATTCTTTGGCGCTCAGCTTTCTTCACAGTCCAACTCTCACATCCATACATGAGCACTGGAAAAACCATAGCCTTGACTAGACGGACCTTTGTTGACAAAGTAATGTCTCTGCTTTTGAATATGCTATCTAGGTTGGTCATAACTTCCTTCCAAGGAGTAAGCGTCTTTTAATTTCATGGCTGCAGTCACCATCTGCAGTGATTTTGGAGCCCCCAAAAATAAAGTCTGACACTGTTTCCACTGTTTCCCCATCTATTTCCCATGAAGTGATGCCATGAAGGGACCAGATGCCATGATCTTCGTTTTCTGAATGTTGAGCTTTAAGCCAACTTTTTCACTCTCCTCTTTCACTTTCATCAAGAGGCATTCTAGTTCCTCTTCACTTTCTCACATAAGGGTGGTGTCATCTGCATATCTGAGGTTATTGATATTTCTCCCAGCAATCTTGATTCCAGCTTGTGCTTCTTCTAGCCCAGTGTTTCTCCTGATGTACTCTGTGTATAAGTTAAATAAGCAGGGTGACAATATATAGCCTTGGCGTACTTCTTTTCCTATTTGGAACCACTCTGTTGTTCCATGTCCAGTTCTAACTGTTGCTTCCTGACCTGCATACAAATTTCTCAAGAGGCAGGTCAGGTGGTCTGGTATTCCCATCTCTTTCAGAATGTTCCACAGTTTATTGTGATCCACACAGTCAAAGGCTTTGACATAGTCAATAAAGCAGAAATAGATGTTTTTCTGGAACTCTATAGCTTTTTCGATGATCCAGTGCGTGTTGGCAATTTGATCTCTGGTTCCTCTGCCTTTTCTAAAACCAGCTTGAACATCTGGAAGTTCACGGTTCACGTATTGCTGAAGCCTGGCTTGGAGAATTTTGAGCATTACTTTACTAGTGTGTGAGATGCTGCAATTGTGCAGTAGTTTGAGCATTCTTTGGCATTGCCTTTCTTTGGGATTGGAATGAACACTGACCTTTTCCAGTCCTGTGGCCACTGCTGAGTTTTCCAAATTTTCTGGCATATTGAGTGCAGCACTTTCACAGCATCATCTTTCAAGATTTGAAATAGCTCAACTGGAATTCCATCACCTCCACTAGCTTTGTTCGTAGTGATGCTTTCTAAGGCCCACTTGACTCACATTCCAGGATGTCTGGCTCTAAATGAGTGATCACACCATTGTGAAATGTCTTAGTTAACCAAAATTAGGTAAAATGGATACTATTCTCTTTTTACAAGGTATTAATCACCTTGGTAAATAAAAAAAGGTACACAAATAAAATTTAAAAACTGAGTATGTTGATCAGGCACTGGTAAATACATCTGAGTGCAGACCACAGTAAAAATAATCTTTCAAAGAAACTGTACCTATATAAATGTTACCAGAAACTATAACGGAAATACACTACACTGATTACTCACCAAACATGATTAGCACAATGAAATGAAAGTTAATCTTGAATGTTACAAATCTGTAACTAACTTATTGATTTCTTTAATATTAAATATGACTTTTCTGACATGAATATACCCATTGTAAAGTGAATGATAATCTCAACTCTTATTGGGAAGCACATTAAGATGATTTCAGGTCAATTTAGATGACAGATTAAATAACTCCTAGTCACACTATTTCGATCTGTTGCTGGTCAGTAACTACTGCCAAGTACACAGCATTAAGCTGAAGGACACTGTATTTTTAGATGTCTGTATCCAAACAGCCAGTTTCTAAGAAGAGATCCTCCTGTTTCATCTTCTCCTTTTGCCACGGCACTTCCAGTACTGCCTTTGGTGGATCCTTGAGTTCACATGCTGTCAAGTTTATCAGGATAGGCACATAACCGCTATTGATAAAAGCAACAATGTATTTTTTTTAACTAAAATGTTAATTTACCTTATTGTATTGCAAATTAAAATCTTCCTACTAGATGCATACGGTACAATGAGCATGAGTGATCTGGTTGTTATTTTCTTCACTGTATAATGTACTTTTTCTTCCTCATGTACATATTTCTATTGAAAAAGTAGATACAAATACCCAGCTAGGGAACTAGCCAAGGAGCACATCACTTTTTCCAGAGGTGGAAAATGGCCCATCTCCTTGCTTCCAGTACTTTTTGCCTCAGGGCCCAACAATCCTCCACCAAAGCACATTTATGCCCCTAACACCCTGGTTTACACATTGTTAAGACAAACACTGTCAGAAAATCTAAGAATATACCATAAGTTTTGTGATACATTTGATACAATGGAATACAGAAAACAAAGACATTCTTCATTTGGCACACTTACAAAATTACAATGAATTTTAAGACACTGAAAGCTGCCATTATGATTATCTCACAGAATGTTATTATAATAAAATAAAAACCCATTATAAAATACATTTAACAAGTCTTTACTATTCATACAAAATAGTCTAAAAGAAAAAATTATAATATATTTTCTATGAAGAATCAAAAACTCTTCTGAAAGCCTTTTGTCTTAGTAATTAAGATAATAAAGCTGTAATGCAAAGGGAGTAAGGTTAATTACTACCAAGATCTTAATATTCAAAACAATACAAAGGGTCAAATGACTAACATTCATTAGGGATGTTTATTTTCTAAATGTGATGAACTATTCCTTACTTGTGAAAGAAATGTATATTTGTCTACTTGATTTAATTGCTGACTGTTTAATTTAGTTGTGTATAGCTAATTCTCAAGTATTCAAGGTCCACTCATGCAAGATGGAGATCATTAGAGATCACTGACACTCATTTTTCTTAACAACTTTGAACAAACCACTATCTATCAGGCTGCCTTCAGTGGTGAAGAAGAGAGAATTAGTACAGGCAAACAGGAAATAAATTCTATCACAAATATTCTGTCTACCGTCAACTCTATGGAAGATGTTTTTGAAAACCACATTATAAATGGTTGTTATATTATCAGGGTAGCTCACAAAAGTCTATAAAATCCTTAATGTTGCTAAACTTTCTGAACTAAATATAGATCCTCAGATTAGGTGATAACACAGAAGAAACTTTTCTAGTGAGTCAACTATAGGTACAGTTTTACATGAGTAAAGTTAAGCGCATTCTCCTACCACTCACAACCCACATCCCCTCAGATCTCTATCTTATCTAAAGTTGTCATTTGGGAGCCAAGGACAGCTGGGATGGAGAAGGAAAGCAGGAACAGAATTAAAAGGAGGGTGATTCTCTTTAGGCCAGTTTCTAAATAAATAGATACTCATGTGCTGAATACTGAATGAACTCTGTTGACATTCAGTTCTTTCAAAATATGGTCCTAATTAAACAAAATATGAATTACATCTGTTAATATCTTATTCATTACATTTCCTGGGGACAAAGTTCCTTTTACAAGAACTCACAAGGTTGGCCAGAGGAACTATACCTATGTTAAGACGAAGGATTTTAAGGTCAAACAGAACTATATCCAAATTCTGGCTTTGCCACTTACAAGATGAAAGATCTTAGGCAAGTTAATTAAACCATTTTGAACCTCAGTTTAATCTACACATAAAATGGGAAAGACAACTTTTTCAATGATAATTATTATCTGATGACGATGATTACAATTAACTGTGAAACATGAGGTTTTACACCAGTTTGCAGGTGCCCCCTGAATATGGAAAGGAGTAAATGGACTTAAGACACATATAAGGGACAGAACAGCAACTAAAAACTAATTATATATGAATACTGTGAGGGAAAGAGAATATGAAACGGAAGGAGAGGAGGGAGGGATGAAGGGAGGAGAGACAGAAAAAAAAAAAAAAGCCCAAGAGTCTGAGCCAATGTTATTGAGAATACAGTGGCATTAAGATATAAAACCTAACAGAAGAACCATTTAAGAAAGGGGTGAATTCAGTTTTAGACAATGTGTTGGAGACCCAGGTGGAGATACCTTACAAGCAATAAGATGTTGTTTTGTAACTCAAGAGGAAGACAAAGATATTTGGGGGTTACTTGCATATAAGCAATATTTGAAAACCATTATGATACACTGAACAGTAGGAAGTGGGGGTCCAGCAGGAATTTGTAACAGGGACAGAATCCTAGAGATATGTCTAGGAAGATAACAGCAAAAGATTTTCAAAGGAAGTGATCAGAAAGATTGAAGGAAAACCAGTACACAGTGATGGTTGGTCCAAAAGCAAAGAAAAAAGGTTTCAGAGACCTAAATATCACAAATAAGTTTTTTTTAAAAATTAGGATGATGTGAAAATTAGGACATTTTAGTACATTTTGCAAGAACAGGTGCAGAGAGCATTTGCTAGAGTACAAACTAGAATCAAGTAGATTGAGGGAAAAATAAGGCAGTGAAGAAATAAAGAGTGGCAGTTGACTTTTTTTATTATGGTAAAATACACACAAAATTTGCCATTTTAACCATTTTTAGGAATAGAATTCAGTGGCATTAAGTACATTCACACAATTGTGCAACCATCACCACCATCCATCTCCAGAACTTTTTCATCGTCCCAAACTGAAACTCTATACCCATTAAACAGTAATTGCACAGCCCCTCCTCCCTCAGCTCCTAGAAATCACTGTTCTATTTTCTGTGTCTATTCTTGGTATTCTGTGACCATTCCTGGTACCTCATGTAAATGGAATCATACAGTATTTGTACATCTGTGTTTAACATTTCACTTAGTATGAAGTCTTCTAGGTTCAGTATGTTTCAGAATTTCCTTCCTTTTTAAGGCTAAATAATACACCATTTTATATATATGACATATTTTGTTTATCCATTTTTTTGTCAGTGGACATTTGGGTTGTTTCTATCTTTTGGCTATTATGAACAATGCTGCTATAGACACTGGGTTACAAAATCTGTTCAAATCCCTGCTTTTAATTCTCTGGAGTTTGTAGTCACAAGTAGAAAGGATAATATAATAATTATTTTGTTTTTTTTTTTCTGAGGAACCACTGTACTATTTTCTATGGTGGTTGTATCATTTTACATCTCCACTAACAGTATACAAGGGTTCCAACTTCCCCACATCCAATATAGCACTCATCCTTGTCTGGCTTTTTGATAATCACCATCGTAATGGGTATGAAGAGATTATCTCACTGTAGTTCTGGTTTGCATTTCCCTATTGACTAATGTCTATTCAAGTCCTTTGCTCATTTCTAAAATGCATTGTTTGTTTCTCTATTGTTGAGTTTGGTTACAGCAGGATTGAGGATGACTTTTTTTAAGGACTAAAAACATCTAAATCAGGAATGGAAAGTGTAAAGAAAAGAGAGAAAGGCATGATAGATGGAACGATGTAAGCAAGGTTTTCTATGGTATAATTCACACACTTCTTCCTTTCAGACGGACAAAAAAGATAAGACTTGTGACAACACAAATAAGTTTGAAAGTACGGGAAGGTACACTGAAGGTGTTTTCGTCTAATTTTCTCAAGACTTAGGAGGCTAAGTCAAAAGCTGAACAGGAAAGCAGATAGAAGTGGGGAAGAGGCATAGAGACTATAGCAAATATTTGGAACATCTGTAATTGAAAATTGGTAAGAAGCCTAATTAGATTTATTCAGCAGCATTTAACCCAGATGAAGCTGTCAATGTCTTCACTGTTGCTTCTGTTATTGTCATTGGCATCATCATCATCATATTTCCAATACATAACTTGCAAAAGAAAGATTAAGAGACTTGTCCAAGACTAGATAGCTATTAAATGGTGGAGATTGGATTCAATCCCAGTCCACCTTATTACCTTATGCTGTGACCTAAGAAATGCTAATGAACTTTACAGTTTTAAACATAAATCTTTCTGTTTTATTTTAATTCTTCTGAATAAAATCCTAGAGGTGGAGTGGAATTACTATTATTGGTTATTAATACACACACACTAACAAACTACTTTTCAAAAAAGCTGTATTAACTTACATTCCCATTAGCAATTTAAGAACATGCTTATCTCACTGCCTCTTCACCAATACCAACTATTCTCATTTTTAAAATCTTTTCAATTTTGGTGAAAACTGGTATCTGTTTGTTTTTATTCTGGAATACTTAACAGACTAATGAGGCTTAAACTTTTCATTCCTAATACAGAAATTTAATATATCAGGAACTATATGACAAATTTGTAGGTAGACAGAATTTTTCAAACTTACATAAAGTTAATGAAATATCAGTACTGAAATATTGATTACTATTTTCAAATAGCTTTACAGTTTCATGTATGCCTTGAAAAGTGACATTTTGGGAAGCAGGTCTCATAAATTATAATATGAAATCTGAGATTAACTTATATGAATGTAAAATCATATCCCCGGTGATATTAAAGGAATAACACATGACCTTCAAGCAGTGTAATTTCCATTACTTGTCTTGTAATTTGAAAATAAATAAGCAGTATATTATTTTTCACTAGACTTCAGTTTTAAAGTCTACAATTAGGGAAAACACTGTAGGAATTTAAAACAATCTCAGTCAGTCCCTAGGCAGGGAGAGTTCTATGGATGCTGTCTTTTTATGAGTTTCCAGGTATTGATAATTCAATAGGCACAATTTAAAAGAGAAACTGTCCGAAGTTTTCTACTTGATAGACTTTTCAGTCAACCTTTAGTAAAGTTTAGCTATAATGAGGCAGGCATTACTAGAATAGAAAAACATAAACATGTCAAAATAGCTAGAGTAAAACAAGATGAAGAGCTATCACAAACAAGGACAGAACTAAAAAACTGTCCAAATACATGTCACATGACAGAAGCTAGAACTGCAGCATCTAAGACAACATCTGAGAATGCAGCAAAGTGAGAAGAGGTTCTCAATTATACGTATTTTAAATATTACATTATAAGATTAAGAGACTAGAGCATACCAATAAAAGGTTTTATTGGCAAACACTGCAAATAATTACCTGCAGTGGTACTCAACATGGGGCAGTATTACCCTCCATGGGATGGGAGGAGTTCAGAAAAGGCGAGTGCATTGTTTGGTATCACAGTGAGTGAGAAGTACTCACAGAAACCAGTGTTTGGAAAGACCAAGATGCCAACAACCCTGTGATACACAGTCCAGTCTTGTACAATGAAAGAACAGTCTCACTCAAATGCCAAGAGTACCCACAAAGCACAACAATGGACATACCAGGAAACTATATGGATTGGTTGTACTAGAAAAAAAAATTACCTCTAGGATTTAAAAGGAACAACAAAGCATAGATGAAATAAAATTTTGCAAAACAGACTTCCATGTTATAAGCCAAGGCCTATGAGGACACAGTGCAGTATTTCTTCCCAGTAAACTGAATCTTCAATGGATATATATAGCTCTATAGTAATCTTTTGGGTAGCTTGTCTGAATGAAAGAAAATGGGTTACACTATATCATCATTATGAACCCTGCAGAGATGCATTAAAAAATATAGATTTTGCAATCTACTAATCTTATTAAAATATTAAAGGATTTATAAGAAGCCTTATAACTGAAACAGTGGGATCCAGGGAAAGCCTGGAATATGGATAAGAACACAGTGGGGAAAACAGTGGATCATGTATCTCTGTCAAGACAAAATATGCGAAAGTTAAAGTTTTTTAAACAATACACAGGTTTGGGCCTTTGTTTACACATAGCCTTTGCCTTAGTAAAGGGTCTTGAATTAATAAAGATAAAATTGTTTCATGATGTTGATTCCCAGAATGAATCTCTCACATATCTTAAATTCCAGGAAACTATCTACTAAAAGATGTCTAATCAAGATGTTCAAATCATGCATATTTATGCTTATTTAATATAGAAACAAGCTGAGACAGCAAGATAAATTTAATTTCACAAGTGAGGACAATAATCATCAGGACCAAGAACAGATTCATTGGAGGTTTAAAATTCAGTTCGTACTTACAGAGTTCATAACATATCTTTGCTGCTTTCATAGCACAGGATACTCACCGGTATGAAAGCCTGCAGTGCTAACATGTCCAGGTTCAAATCTTGGCTTCGCCATAGACTACATATTTGATTGTATACAAGTTGTCTCTTGTTCCTCTGCCAACATTGCTATGGTTTTGTGTCTACCTTCATGAGAGATACTGATCTGTGATTTTCTTCTCTTGTGATGTATTTGGTATCAGGGTACACTAACCTCATTGATGCTTTCGAATTGTGGTGCTGGACTCTTGAGAGTCCTTGGACTGTGCTACCTGATGTGAAGAGTTGACTTAATAGATAAAACCCTGATGCTGGGAAAGACTGAAGGCAAAAGGATAAGAGGGCGGCAGAGGATGAAATGGTTAAACAGTGTCACCAACTCAATGGACATGAATTTGAGTAAACTCTGGGAGATGATGAAGTACAGGGAAGCCTGTTGTGTTGCAGTCCATTGGTCACAAAGAGTTTGATATGACTTAGCAACTGAGCAACAACAACTCTAACGTCATAAAGTAAGTTAGGAAGTGTTTTCTCCTCCTCAGTTTTCTGTGACTGTATACCATTTTTTACTTAAATGTTTGACAGAATTCACCAGCCATGCCATCAGAGTCCATACTTTTCTTTGTGCTAAAATTTTAATTTATAAATTCAATTGCCTAACTTGAAAATCTATTTAAGCTTTTCTACTTATTTTTGGACCAGTTTTAATATTTGAATTTTTCTAGGAATTTGTCCATTTCATCTAAGTTATCTAAAATTTGTTGGAAAAAGGTCTTTATAAACTTCATTTATAATTCTTTTGATTTCTAAAGGGGTTGTAGTGATGCTCCCTCTTCATTCTTGATTTTGATAATTTTCTTCTTTTATTATCTTAGTCTGTGTTACCAAATTTGTCTATCTTTTCAAAGTAATAACATGATTTCATTGGCTTTTTTTCATTTAATTTTTATCTTTAGTAAATTTTTATATCTAGTAAAGACTTGGAGAAGGCAATGACACCCCACTCCAATACTCTTGCCTGGAAACTCCCATGGACGGAGGAGCCTGGTAGGCTGCAGTCCATGGGGTCGCTAAGAGTCGGACATGACTGAGCAACTTCACTTTCACTTTTCACTTTCATGCATTGGAGAAGGAAATGACAACCCACTCCAGTGTTCTTGCCTGGAGAACCCCAGGGATGGGGGAGCCTGGTGGGCTGCTGTCTATGTCTATGTCACATGTGTGCCAGTTCTTTTTGTCCCCAAGTCCCATGGGGACAATGCAGTGGCAGACCTTGGTAATTACTATGCACACAGTAGGTTTATGTAACAGACAACAAATCCCCAACCTAGAAAATCCCAAGTCTTTTATAACAAGCTGCAATAAATCTGTCTAATCTTTGCCTGTGAGAGAAACATTATCTTTGTGATAGCAAACAAATCTAAATGAGTCACTATCTCTATCTTCCAATACTGTTCACAAGACAAACATCTTTGCCAAAATAATCCAGAGTAAAAGTTTGTCAGTGTGGGACTTACCTGGTGGTCTAGTGGTTAAGAATCCACCTGCCAATGCAGGGAACAGGAACACAGGTTCAATCCCTGGTCTGGGAAGATTCTGTAAACCATGGAGTAATTAAGCCCCCGCACCTCAACCCCCGAGCCCTTGCTCTAGAGTCCACGAGCTGCAACTACTGAGCCCACGCACCACAACTACTACTGTGCTCCCCAAGAAGAGAAGCCTCCACCATGAGAAGACTGTGCCACGCAACAAAGATAGCCCCACTCGCTGCAACTAGAGAAAGCCCATGTGCAGCAAGGAGACCCAGCACAGCCATAAACAAATAAATAAAAATAAATAATTTTTAAAAAGCCTGGCAGTGCTTCTGCTCATAAGATATGTAGAAATGTGAGACTCATACAGAATTGTCTACAATGTATTAATTGAATTTTCTCATCCTTTATCTTTGATTTTCCTTCTCTTTTTGTTCTGTCTCTTAAGAGATGCCTCAACTTTGCATTCAAAATTTTCTAGTGAAATTTTTATTTCTAGTCATATAGTTTTAATTTCTAAGAGCTCTTAAAACCTTGTTTTCTGCATATTCCTTTTTGTGTACAGTACCCTGCTTCCTATTTGGCTTAGAGGATAAAACGTCCGCCTGCAATGCCGGAGACCCGGGTTTAATCCCTGCGTCAGGAAGATACCCTGGAGAAGGAAATGGCAACCCACTCCAGTACTCTTGCCTGGAAAATCCCATGGATGGAGGAGCCTGGGAGGCTGCAGTCCATGGGGTCGCAAAGAGTCGGACACAACTGTGCGACTTCACTTTCACCCTGCTTCCTAAATAAAATACCTTCTCTTTGAAGCGACTTAGCAGCAGCAGCAGCAGCTTTCTGAAATGGTGGTGGTAGTAGTGGTTGCTGTTAGTACTGTTTTCTCCTATTCCTGTCTTTGTCTATATTTGCTAAGTTCCCTTTATCCATTTGCTTATTTTGAGCTTTGCCTTCCATAATAAAGAATTCTCCAAAAGTTTAATGATCCTTGGTTGTATCTCAAGAGTAAGGAAATAAAACACACTGATCATAAGACTTTATGCATTAACAGCACTTACCAACCACGGGGCTTACCAATGAGGTGAACAGACTGGGACTGGGTTGTTAACTGGGGTCCTGCAAATGTCACAATACACCATTTTTTTTCTATTAGGCTAGTTGGAGAAGGCAATGGCACCCCACTCCAGTACTCTTGCCTGGAAAATCCCATGGACGGAGGAGCCTGGCAGGCTGCAGTCCATGGGGTCGCTAAGAGTCGGATACGACTGAGCGACTTCACTTTCACTTTTCACTTTCATGCACTGGAGAGGGAAATGGCAACCCACTCCAGTGTTCTTGCCTGGAGAATCCCAGGGACGGGGGAGCCTGGTGGGCTGCCGTCTATGGGGTCGCACAGAGTCGGACACGGCTGAAGCGACTTAGCAGCAGCAGTATCTTCAGGGAGGAACTCTCCAGTCTTCTGCCTGATAGAATATAAGCCTGACACCAGTGTTCTGTAAATTAAACAGGAGAAGGGCACTGGGAGTTCTTCTTTGCACACAACCTTTGAGGTGTCTGGTGTCTGCTTTCCCAGGTTCTACAATACAAATGGCTTGTTCTCAGAGATCTCCCTCATGATGAAAATTAGGGTATAGCTTGTCCACTCCACTAAGCTGATTACCATTTATTCAACTAATTTTCTTCTTTTCTTCTTCCAATTTTGGTGCCTCTCATCTGCTATTTTCTACTCCTCCATTTTCTTTGTTTTATGGTATTTATATATTTTTATATCTTTACTGTCATTTGGGTAGGGTTTTTCAGGAAGGAGAATAGACATGCGTTCAATTAGCCATGTTTAAATAGCTCATAAACATAATTTATAAATTTTAGTAAAAATTACCACACTGTCCCTACCAATTAACACTCCTCTCCAATAGTTTATGTGCTTTGTTGTTACTGAGTATTACTTACTTTTCATAGTTTTGCTAATGTAAGAGATATTTAAATGGGAAATTTTTTTTTAATTTTTAAGGTTGAGATGATTCTTAGATAATTCTTAGATCTAATTCTAAGATAATTCTTAGATCATTAATGAATATTAATGTTTTTGTCAGCTTATTAGTTATTTTTATTTCAGGTCTGTCTGTATGTATGAGGTCTGTCTGTATGAAGTTCTTTGCTCCTTTTCCACTGGAGTGTTAGGTTTGTTATCGCTTTGTAAAAGCTCTTTATATATAAAGATGTCAATTCTGTGAGGAAAATAGTTTTGCACTTTGATATTTGCCTTTTTGCTTTGATGTACATAAATTTTATATTTTTACAAAGTCAAATATATTGATTTTCCTTAAAGCTTTTGCCATGATTTTCCCTTAGAAATTCCTTACCAAAAATATTTACGAATATATAGTTTTGACAGGTCTCATTTTTTGCATTGATCTATAATCCAATTAGCATCTACTTTTTCCAAAAGTTATAAATCAAGAATCTAGTCTCTGCTGCCCCTCCCAAAGACTTAACTGTCCCAGCATCATTTACTGAACAATTCTTTATTTTCTCACTGATTTGTGGTGTCATCTTTATCATTTATATAATCCAAATGCATAGTGGGGTTTCTAGGCTAGCTAAGTGATTTATATTATCTACTCTGCTCAGATCTATTCTGCACTTAGGACTTACCTACATTGTTTTATCAGTACCACTTTGTATACCTAAATAGTACAAGCCTAAATATTTTAATATCTGGCAGAGCTAACTAAAATTGATTCTTGACACAAAATTTCAAAAAATAAAACACATACCTAATTAGATGATACTAAAGAAAAAGTGTTATGGTAAATTATACATTCATTACTGATCTTTTCATTTTTCCAGTACATTTCTAAAATATATCACTTTTTTAAAAAAGGAAGATTAGTAACAATTGTGTTTGAGATTGATATACTACTCCTAGCTCAGTTCAGTTCAGTCACTCAGTCGTGTCCAACTCTTTGCAACCCCATGGACTACAGCATGCGAGGCTTCCCTGTCCATTACCAACTCCTGGAGTTTGCTCAAACTCATGTCCATCAAGTCAGTGATGCCATCCAACCATCTCATCCTCTGTCATCCCCTTCTCCTCCTGCCTTCAATCTTTCCCAGTATCACGGTCTTTTCAAATGAGTCAGTTCTTTGAATCAGGAGGCCAAAGTACTGGAACTTCAGCTTCAGCGTCAGTCCTTCCAATGAATATCCAGGAGGGGTTTCCTTTAGGATTGACTGGTTTGATCTCCTTGTTGTCCACGGGACTCTTAAGACTCTTTTCCAACACCACAGTTCAAAAGCATCAATTCTTTGGCGCTCAGCTTTCTTTAGCCAACTCTTACATGCATACATGACTACAGAAAAACCATAGCTTTGACTAGACGGACCTTTGTTGGCAAAGTAATGTCTCTGCTTTTTAATATGCTGTCTAGGTTGGTCAGAGCTTTCCTTCCAAGGAGAAAGCGTCATTTAATTTCATGGCTACGGTCACCATCTGCAGTGATTTTGGAGCCCAAGAAAATAAAACTTTTACTTTTCCCATGGTTTCCCCATCTATTTGCCATGAAGTGATGGAACTGGATGCCACGATCTTAGTTTTTTGAATATTGAGTTTTAAGCCAGTTTTTTTACTCTCCTCTTTTACTTTCATCAAGAGGCTCTTTAGTTCCTCTTTGCTTTCTGCCATAATGCTGGTGTCATCTGTATATCTGAGGTCATTAATATTTCTTCTGGCAATCTTGATTCTAGCTTATACTACTCTTAACTACATATTAATTTTTCAAAAACTTGTGTCTATTTTTTTTTAATCCCTGCTTGTCACTATTTTATAATTCAATAAACTCTACATGGTGCTAATCTATTTTTTATGTTTACAAATTAAAGTAACACGAACCTACCAATTAAAAACAGGAAAGAAAGAAAAATGTTTTCTAACCCATCTGTATGTAATTCTTTTCACAAAGAACAAAAAATACAAACTTTCCACAAAAGTACCAGAGTATAGTCACATATTTCAAATCTTATTAGTAAATTTAAGTTATTTTTTAAAGTGGTTTAATTGTAAAATTAACATCTCTGAAATAAATGTAAAATTACTTATATAGGAAAATCATCCACATCTCTCCATACATGTCTCAGTGAGATAGTTCTGTACCTGTCTTCCTAGTAAACAGATTAAAAGAAAAACTAATCTTCCTAAAAGAAAAATTATCAACATAAGCACACAAGGTTAACCAAACCACTTTCTTTTGTATGTGTTTTTCTATTTTTCACAATATTTTATGTCCTAACTTTATAAATCTTTAAGAGGATTAGTTGTATTTTCACATAAAATAATGGTCCTTTCATCAGTATTTGCAATTTACACTATCCCATGCAACTTATGGGTTTTCCTGCTGTTGTTGCAAGACCACTAGATTGTCTGAATTGTTAATATAATGAAACCTACAATTTGCCTACCTACTCAGAAACATTAAATAAATACTACCACTGTTGGTCATGAAAGGAACCCAAGTGTCATAAATAGTCTGCAGTAAACTCTTTTTGTGACCTTTAGAAAACCCTTCACTTACATTTCTTCTTAGTCAGCATGTCAAAGACTCCTAAATTCAACAAAGGTCACCATCCTTCTCCAGTGTCTACTATGTCCAATGTCTACTATGTATCAGACACTACACTTAATTCAATTTCCAATGAAAATACTAACACCACTCAACAACATTTGGGAGAATTCAAATAACTTCAGTTTACAAGAACGAAATAGAGGAAAATGGGGGAAAGGGGGCAAAAAGAAGTGAGGAAGTCAAAACAGGATAGAGAACAGAGGAAAGGAATAGGAAGGAATGACATCTACTCTGTTCTCTTCCTTTAACACTGCCAGAGCTATACAACAACGTGGAGAGACGATATGTAAAGCATTAACAGGTGTACTGTGCACTTGGCTGACTCGGCAGCTATCAGAAAAGAAGATACCAATCCAAACCTATACAATATAACACTACATCTCAAGGAAGGAACACCTTGAATCTCCCAGTACCATGAAGCCATGTCACTACCCACTACTACCTAAGCTGTGATTCCATCATACCAGGAAGGAGTGGAAAAGGAAGAAAACTCTAGGTGAGAGTGACTAAATTTTCTACCATTAGGCTGAAAGAAGAGGAGGGATAAGAGGTTGATTTAAAAAAAAAATAAATCCAATGATAAGAAAATACAGAAAACATGTATTTGCTCTACTGACTGTGACTTCTGAAAATCATCCACACTATAAAGCAACTATGCTGAGGGGCATTCACATCATTTCCAATTTGTTGTGGCCAAAAGCAAGACTGCTGCAAATATCACTGCACTGAGATGCAATGGTTTTGATATATTCAGAGCTCTGCAATGCCAAAGAATGTTTAAACTACCATACAACTGCACTCATTTCACATGCCACCACGGTAATGCTCAAAATCCTTCCAGCTAGGCTTCAACAGTTCATGAACCAAAAACTTCCAGATGTACAAGCTGGATTTAAAAAAGGCAAAGGAACCAGAGGTCAATTGCCAACACTTGTTGGATCATAGAAAAAGAAAGAGAATTCCAGAAAAACATCCACTTCTGCTTCACTGACTAGGCTAAAGCTTTGACTGTGCAATTCACACCAAACTGTGGGAAATTCTTCAAGAGATGGGAATACGAGACCACCTTACCAGCCTCCTGAGAAACCCGTATGCAGGTCAAGAAGCAACAGAACTGGACATGGAACAACAGGCGGGTACAAAATCTGGAAAGGAGTACATCAATGCTGTATACTGTCCCCACGTCCAAGGAGCAGCAGCTGAGCAGGCAAAGGAGGACCGAGAGGAGCTACTCCACGTTCAAGGTCAGGAGGGGCAGTCAGTGAGGAGATACCCGTCATCCAAGGTAAGGAGCAGTGGCTGCGCTTTGCTGGAGCAGCCGTGAAGACATATCCCACATCCAAGGTAAGAGAAACCCAAGTAAGACGGTAGGTGTTATGAGAGGGCATCAGAGGGCAGACACACTGAAACCATAATCACAGGAAACTAGCCAATCTGATCACACGGACCACAGCCTTGTCTAACTCAAAGAAACTAAGCCATGCCGTGTGGGGCCACCCAAGATGGGAGGGTCATGGTGGAGAAGTCTGACAGAATGTGGCCCACTGGAGAGGGAATGGCAAACCACTTCAGTTTTCTTGCCTTGAAAACCCCATGAACAGTATGAAAAGGCAAAATGATAGGATACTAAAAGAGGAACTCCCTGAGTTGGTAAGTGCCCAATATGCTACTGGAGATCAGTGGAGAAATAACTTCAGGAAGAAAGAAGGAATGGAGCCAAAGCAAAAACAATACGCAGTTGTGGATGTGACTGGTGACAGAAGCAAGGTCCGATGCTGTAAAGAGCAATATTGCATAGGAACCTGGAATGTTAGGTCTATGAATCAAGGCAAATTGGAAGTGGTCAAACAGGAGATAGCAAGAGTGAACATCGACATTTTAGGAATCAGCGAACTAAAATGGACTGGAATGGGTGCATTTAGCTCAGATGACCATTACATCTATTACTGTGGGCAGGAATCTCTTAGAAGAAATGGAGTAGCCATCATGGTCAACAAGAGTCCAAAATGCAGTACTTAGATGCAATCTCAAAAACGATAAAATGATATCTGTTCGTTTCCAAGGCAAACCATTCAATATCACAGTAATCCAAGTCTATGCCCCAACCAGTAACGCTGAAGAGGCTGAAGTTGAATGGTTCTGTGAAGACCTACAAGACCTTTTAGAACTAACACCCAAAAAAGATGTCCTTTTCATTATAGGGGAATGGAATGCAAACGTAGGAAGTCAAGAAATACCTGGAGTAACAGGCAAATTTGGCCTTGGAATATGGAATGAAGCAGGGCAAAGGCTAATAGAGTTTTGCCAAGAGAATGCACTGGTCATAGCAAACACCCTCTCCCAACAACACAAGAGAAGACTCTACACATGGACATCACCAGATGGTCAACACTGAAATCAAACTGATTATATTCTTTGCAGCCAAAGATGGAGAAGCTCTATACAGTCAGCAAAAACAAGACTGGGGGCTGACTGTGGCTCAGATCATGAACTCCTTATTGCCAAATTCAGACTGAAATTGAAGAAAGTAGGAAAAACCACTAGACCATTCGGGTATGACCTAAATCAAATCTTTTATGATTACACAAGGGAAGTAAGAAATAGATTTAAGGGACTAGATCTGATAGACAGAATGCCTGATCAACTATGGATGGAGGTTTGTGACACTGTACAGGAGACAGGGATCAAGACCATCCCCATGGAAAAGAAATGCAAAAAAGTAAAATGGCTGTCTGAGGAGGCCTTACAAATAGCTGTGAAAAGAAGAGAAGTGAAAAGCAAAGGAGAAAAGGCAAGATATAAGCATCTGAATGCAGAGTTCCAAAGAACAGCAAGAAGAGATAAGAAAGCCTTCCTCAGCTATCAATGCAAAGAAAGAGAGGAAAACAACAGAATGGGAAAGACTAGAGATCTCTTCAAGAAAATTAGAGATACCAAGGGGACATTTCATGCAAAGATGGGCTCACTTCATGCAAAGATGGTCCATATCATCTTTGGATCTAACAGAAGCATAAGATATTAAGAAGAGGTGGCAAGAATACAGAGAAGAACAGTACAAAAAAGAGCTGCACGACCCAGATAATCACGATGGTGTGATCACTCACCTAGAGCCAGACATCCTGGAATGTGAAGTCAAGTGGGCCTTAGAAAGCATCTCTACGAACAAAGCTAGTGGAGGTGATGGAACTCCAGTTGAGCTATTTCAAATCCTGAAAGATGATGCTGTAAAAGTGCTGCACTCAATATGCCAGAAAATTTGGAAAACTCAGCAGTGGCCACAGGACTGGAAAAGGTCAGTGTTCATTCCAATCCCAAAGAAAGGCAATGCCAAAGAATGCTCAAACTACTGCACAATTGCAGTCATCTCACACGCTAGTAAAGTAATGCTCAAAATTCTCCAAGCCAGGCTTCAGCAATACGTGAACCGTGAACTTCCAGATTTTCAAGATGGTTTTAAAAAAGGCAGAGGTACCAGAGATCAAATTGCCAACATGCACTGGATCATCGAAAAAGCAAAAGAGTTCCAGAAAAAACATCTATTTCTGCTTTACTGACTATGCCAAAGCCTTTGACTGTGTGGATCACAATAAACTGTGGAAAATTCTGAAAGAGATGGGAATACCAGGCCACCTGACCTGCCTCTTGAGAAACCTATATGCAGGTCAGGAAGCAACAGTTAGAACTGAACATGGAACAAAAGAGTGGTTCCAAATAGGAAAAGGAGTACATCAAGGCTGTATATTGTCACCCTGCTTATTTAACTTATATTCAGAGTACATCATGAGAAACGCTGGGCTGGAAGAAGTACAAGCTGGAATCAAGATTGCTGGGAGAAATATCAATAACCTCAGATATGCAGATGACATCACCCTTATGGCAGAAAGTGAAGAGGAACTAAAAAGCCTCTTGATGAGAGTGAAAGAGGAGAGTGAAAAAAGTTGGCTTAAAGCTCAACATTCATAAAACTAAGATCATGGCATCTGGTCCCATCACTTCATGGCAGATAAATGGGGAAACATTGGACACAGTACCAGACTTTATTTTTTGGGCTCCAAAATCACTGCAGAAGGTGACTGCAGCCATGAAATTAAAAGACACTTACTCCTTGGAAGGAAATTTATGACCAACCTAGATATCATATTCAAAAGTAGAGACATTACTTTGCCAACAAAGGTTTGTCTAGTCAAGGCTATGGTTTTTCCAGTGGTCATGTATGGATGTGAGAATTGGACTGTGAAGAAAGCTGAGCACTGAAGAATTGATGCTTTTGAACTGTGGTGTTGGAGAAGACTCCGAGTGTCCCTTGGACTGCAAGGAGATCCAACCAGTCCATCCTAAAGGAGATCAGTCCTGGGTGTTCATTGGAGGGACTGATGCTGAAGCTGAAACTCCATTATTTTGGCCAACTCATGTGAAGAGTTGTCTCATTGGAAAAGACCCTGATGCTGGGAGGGATTGAGGGCAGGAGGAGAAGGGGACGACAGAGAATGAGATGACTGGATGGCATCAGTGACTCAATGGACATGAGTTTGAGTGAACTCTGGGAGTTGGTGATGGACAGGGAGGCCTGGTGTGCTGTGATTCACGGGGTCGCAAAGAGCTGGACACGGCTGAGCGACTGAACTGAACGAACTGAACTGTCACCCTGCTTATTTAACTTCTGTGCAGAGTACATCATGTGAAATGCTAGGCTGGATAAATCACAAGACGGAATCAAGATTGCTGGGAGAAATAACCACCTCAGATATATGGATGATACCACTCTAATGGCAGAAATCAATGAGGAACTAAAGAGCCTCTTGATGAAGGTGAAAAGAGGAGAGTAAAAAAGCTGGCTTAAAACTGCACATTCAAAAAACTAAGATCATGCATTTGGTTCCATCATTTCATGGCAAATAGATGGAGAAACAATGGAAACAGTGGCAGATTTTTATCTTCTGGGGCTCCAAAATTTGTGAAGACAGTGACTGCAGCCATGAAATTAAAAGACACTTGCTCCTTGGAAGAAAAGCTATGACAAACCTAACCTAAACTTGGAAAGTAGAGATGTTTTTTTGCTGACAAAGGTCTGTATAGTCAAAGCTATGGTTTTTCCATAGTCACATATGGATGTGAGAGCAGGACCATAAAGAAGGCTGAGTGCTGAAGAATCGATGCTTTCGAACTGTGGTGCTGGAGAAGACTCTTGAGAGTCCCTTGGACTGCAACAAGATCAAAGCAGTCAATCCTAAAAGGAAATCAGCCCTGTTCATTCATCAGAAGGACTGATGCTGAAGCTGAAGCTCCAATACTTTGGCCACCTGATACAAAGAGCTGACTCATTGGAATAGACACTGTTGCTAGGAAAGATTGAAAGCAAGAGGAGAAGGGGATGACAGAGGATGAGATGGTTGGATGGCATCATCAACTTAATGGATGTATGTTTGAGCAAACTCTGGGAGATAGAGAAGGACAGCAAAGCCTGGCATGTTGCAGTCCATGGGGTCGCAAAGAGTTGGACATAACTTAACAACTTAACAACAACAATTGCCATGCTTACCACCAAGTTTAGAACATTTTTACCACTTCAAAAAAAAACAATCCCTATACCCATTTAGAAGTCATTCCTCATTCCCCCACCTCATCCCCATTCTAGACAACCCATAATAGATCTGCCTATTCTAGACATTTCACACAAACAGAACCATACAACATGTGGTCTTTTATGATAGACTTTTACTTAACACACTGTTTTCAAGGATCACCCATGTATACAGGTATCAGTACTTCATTCCCCTTTAATCACTGAATAATGGCCCACTGTATGGATATATTTTATTTGTCCATTAGTTGATCAACACTGTGATGTTTCCAATTATTGGCTATTATAAATAATACTGCTATGACCGCTCACGTACAGGTTTTTGTGTGGATACATGTTTTTACATATGTAGGCTGGAATCATTGGGTCCTATGGTAAATCTACACTTAACCTTTTGAGAAACTGCCAGACTGTTTTCCAACATGTGATTTTAATTTCTGCCAATTTGATGGGCATACAATAATTTTACTTAATTTGTAATGTGTACACTTCCTTAATGAGTTTTAGGCTTTCTTTTCACTCACTAGCCATTTCTGTTTGTTTTTCTCTCATCTGCTTTTCATTTCTTTTGTCTTTTTTTTCCTACTGAGTTTTGTCTTTTATAAACTTTCAAGAATTCTGCTTGTATTTGTGATATTAACCAATTCACTACTGTCTTCTTTGCAAAGATCTTATTTTGATTCTAACCTTAGTGTTTTAATGTTGTGGTATCTTTTGATATATAAAATACTAAATTTTTATGGAGCCAAACATATCTCCTACATTTTTGTGTTCATTAAGAAGTTCTTTCCTACTTTAGATTAAAAATGCAGTTGCCGAAACTTTCTTCTAAAATCTTACTTTACTTTAAGTCTTCATACAAAATTTATTTTATATTACATAGTATGAAATTGAAATTAAGCTGTTTTCCTATTGAAATACTATAATCTTAATCATATATATTTAATGATCAAATCTCATAAATTTTTTTCTTTGAATTCTCTATTCAGGGTTTTTTCAAGCCACAGATCGGGACTGTTTGCTTTTGAAATCAATTCAGTTAAGTTTTATTTGACACTGAAAAGAAAACAAAGAAAATAATGTGCATCACATGTACTGAGGGTAAATGTTTCATAAAACTTTTACTTCTAATTTTTAACACATACATACATCAATGTATGTAAAATGTATTTCTTACTATGAATTATAATAATGTTTGAAATCCAGCCTTTCATTGTATTCCATTAATCTATTTATCTATTCCTTTGTCCATACATATTTATATGATTCAAGAGGCTATGTTTTCTTTTATATACCTTCTTTGTCTATTATTAGATATTTGTTCTTCCACATGAACTATGTGGTCATTTTCTTTTTCTAACATTAAAAAAAAAAAAAACTTGCTTCTATTCTAATTAGAACTGCTAATTTGGGAGAATTATACTTTATGATATTAAGTTCCCTGCCCCATCAAATACTTGGTATAACTTTCTGCTTATGAAATGTAGTATGCTTCCATGATTCTTATGCTGTAAGTTCTATAGTTTACTTGCCAAATGTACTTCCTAAGTATTTTATAGTTCCCTTCATTGTGAAAGAACATTGTTCCCATTTCCATTTTGTGTAGTTATTATAAATATAAAGAAGCACCAGTTTTATTCATCTTATGTCTGACTATCTCACCAGATTCTCTTCTTACTTCTACTGCTTATAACTTGAATGTCTTGGATTTCCTAGATGTGCAATCATGTATGCTAGGACACCTAAAAAAAGTAAATAATTTGGCAGTATAAAATGGCAATATTGAAATCTTATCTATCTCCTCATTGTAACACACAGTTTAAGTAATATAAACAAGAAATTAATTACTCAAATGACTGAAATACATTCCTCTCTCTCACTCTCTGGTATTTCTCGAGTTGCTCTTCATGTTAAGCCCTGTGCCTGGCTCCTCCTCTCTCATTTTCTAAACTGTGCCCTGGCTTCTGATGCCTAGGTGGTAGGGAAAAGAGATGCTCTGGCTCTCACTATACCATTGCACACACACACACACACACACACACGTATATATCTCCATCCATTCAGACATATGCAAACATGGCACAAGACAAGATGCTGAAAAAAATATCAAGAAATCAAGGACATCCAGAAAGACAATCAAATAGAAGATATGGTGGCACTAGTGGTAAAAAAAAACCCACCTACCAAGGCAGGAGACATAAGAGACTCGAGAGACATGGGTTTGGTCCCTGGTTCAGGAAGATGCCCTGCAGGAGGAAATTGCAATCTACTCCAGTAAGCTGGCCTGAAGAATGCCATGGACAGAGGAGCCTATGGGCTACAGTCCATGGGGTTGCAAAGAGTCAGACACAACTGAAATGACTGGGCACACAGAGGATAAGATATGTGAATAAATAACATTATTTCAAATAAGAATGACACACACTCCAAAACAGAGATAGGTAAAGCATGACTCAAGATGAGAAGAAAAACAGTTACTTACAGTACAAAAACACACTATTATAGGTGGAGGTTAAATATATACTTCAATAACACTATAATACAGATATATTACATATTTTGAAGTTTTATGGGATTGGCTGCACCTAATTATTATATACATTACTATTCTTTTAGGGGAAAAAATGGCTTTCAAATAATTCACTTATAAGTGAACTCCTAGCAACATACTCGACAGACAATTCTAACAGTTTCAAACTTGTAGTATTGTCAATAAAGGGAAATAAGGGGAAAAATGATCTTTCCTGATTACCCCTTGAGAACAAAATTAATGTTATTCAATATAAAGAAAAAGAAATTCCTATCATGAATCTTAAAATAAAAATTTTATAAATTCAGGTACTATAAAAATTTCATTATAATTGTTTATAATTCAGTGTTAAAATTAATATAGCTTCTTATAATGCCAAGAATATCATCATAAAAATTTTGACCAGGGTAAAAGTTTTTCATCTTTGAATTCACACAGTGTATATAACAGCAGTTTATTGGTTCATTCACGCTATAAAAATATGACTGACATTTCATCTGGTCAACCATCTTAAAGGTTAACTCTTGTTTCCTATTTTAGATTTTATTCTAGGTGAAGTGTTGTGCACAGATTCTATTTACCTATTCTGAACAAACCACAAACTGTTTCATTGCTCACTCTTACTGTTAAGAACATATTGACTTGCTGCCTGCTCTGCTGTTAAATTCATTTATGCTGAGAGTCAGGCATGAAGACAGAATTTTAAATGTGACATTTGCAGGCTGTTAGGTCATTTAAGCTCTGACAACACCAGGGAATTCCTGACATATAACTGGACCTGATTACCAACCACAGATAGACTGTGGGCAAATTTTAGACCACTTTTTGTAATTTCCCATAGAATTTTAATATTCAATTTTAACATCCATGAAAAGATCTATATAGCCAACATTTTAAAGTAAAAGCCTATTTCTTTTAATAAACTCAACCTGGTACTCATAATCAATCTGTATCTGCTAAATAAAAATTCTTTTGATTGGCAAAGACATACGGAAAGACTCAACAGTAATTAACATTTGTGAAAATTCTGACAAATTCTGACGTTTAAGGGCTTTTAATATTTCCTATAATCTATAGCCTCTGATAAATATGGTAGGTCTATAGGCCATAACTCTCATCAACAAACCTCTTTTAAAATTCTTAGATTCTGGTCTAGCAGGGAGGACTTTATATGCTGTCAGAATTACAGTACAAAATCAAAGTTTAAAAACTTACCACACTGCCTTCTCTAAGATTACAGTAATGTAGAAGGGATGATAGAGTCATTATAATTGGAAATGAAAAAACTACCCATATGACATTTAGAATTACACTTTACAAAGGTTGATAATGGGGTGGGGTGGAAGAAGTAGGGAAAGATTTCTTTCTCATTTTAGCTACTCAAAGAAATTATACCAAATGATATTTTTTCAGCATTTTCTTTGTCATTAACAAGTACCATATACAATGGTTCAAATGAAAGTTCTCTGAAATTGTCTTGTTGTTAAGTAATGCACAAAAGATAATTCTGATTCTACCCTGTATTTTATATAAGCAATAATTCTACTGTTAAACAGCAAGTAGCCTTTTAATACTGCGCTTTGAATGAGATTTCCAACTGTAAGAGGTGGAGTCTAAATAGGGCTAGACAGCCTGGAATGCCTTTCAGCTATAGCACATTGATTCTGAAAAACCTAACAAAAGCAATTACTTTTCAGAGATTAAAAATCTTGTTTCTTTCAAAAGAATAAAAATGGAAAGCAAACCTGGTGTATTATCTGAGCTACAGGAAGTTGTTCAGCGTATTTCAGAGGTTCCATTAGTTCCTCAACCATCTGGTCTTTCTTATAGCTGGAAAAAAGAAATTAAAAAATACAAAGCTAAAGTATATTTTTGTAAATATGGCAAATACTTAAACATATCAAATATGAACTATATTAAAAATATATATATATCTGAGATTGTAAAATAAGCAGTATTTGTCAATAATCTATGAAAAATAATCTAAGGATAATTTTTAAATGATACAACCATATATACATTCAGATTGCATAAAATTACTATTTAATAAGACTACTTAACATCACATAATAGTCTCATCCTGTCTTTCACTCTGAGACTTAAAAATGTTTAAGAACTCCATGTTCACTGCATATGCTTTTAAAGGTCTTCAAAATCTGGCTCCAACTATTCAAGCCTCATCTTCAGCAACTCCTCCTCTACGTCCGAATTAACAGTTTCAGCCATGCCCATCTACTGGTCCCCTGCCAGTGGGCCTTGTATTCTCATGACTCTGATTTTCTTCATTCTGTTCCCTATTTGGACCAATCAAAGCTCCCTTTTTATTTACTCTTCTTTCAAATATAGTAATTTATTTAGATCTTAGGTGTGCTTTTTTTTACCACCTTGAAGACAAAAATCATGTCTTATTCTTCTTTGTATAGCCACTATTTACCATATAATGAAGACTCAATAAATGTTTGCTGAATGAATATATGAATAAAATAAACACAATAATAACTCTCTGAGAGGTTATTCTATATGGAAAATATTTTAATACTTATATTTCAATGAGATGCAGAATTGACACAACACATACCTGATGGTATAAAAGAGTAAAGTGCAGAGTAAGAATAAAATCTCCCCAAATGAAGAAAACTACAAAAAAAGTTCTTAAAAAAGTATCAACATTTACAAAATAGCAAATAAACATTAGATTTTAAAACAGCAAGACTGAAACACATTTAAACTTTCAATTACCTTTTATTCCTGTAAACATCACCTTATCAACTTAAATTTAAAAACTGAAACCTTGAATTACCTTGAAAAATAAACAAGACTAGTATAAATCTCTAGTTAAGAAATCTGATGATGAGAAATCTGGAATCTCTCCCAATAAAAAGGCAAATATACAAATAAGGACAAAATTTTGTACATAAGAGTTTAAAAGGCCTCTTAGATAGGTAAAAGTTTATATATACTTTGCAGATTAGCATAAATATAATTAATTGGAGGAACTTTGAAGACGCTCACTATTGATGAAAAAACTGTCTTAAAATATTGCTTTATAGAGACAGAAAATAGAAGGGTGGTTTCCAGGAGCAAAAGAGGAGAGAAGGGGGAATTACTAATGGGTAGTAATTCCAGTATTAAAAGATGAAAAAAGTTCTGGAGGTAGACACAGATAAAGACAAAGCCCTCATGAAGATACCAGGGGAAGATTTAACCATCTATAAATCAACGAGAGGCTTTATAAGAAAACAATCCTGTCAACACCTTGATCTTGGACTTCCAGCTTCCAGAATTGTGAGGAAATAAATTTCTGTTGCTTAAGTACTCAGTCTGTGGTACTTTGTTATGGTAGCCCTCACAAATTATATTAGAGTATACAATTAAAAATAAAATAAATATTCACTGACCAAAAATAACCCACATTATTTTTAAACATTTCACAATATACCACCTTTTAAAGCTCTATCTATATTTTTAGGTATACAAAACATACACCAAGCAACAAAAGGAAAATAGATTAAATAATATCCAATTTAAAATTTTTGTGCTTCAAAATACACTACCAAGAAAGTGAAAAACCCAAAAAATGGAGGAAAATTTTTGCAAATCATACATCTGGGAATACCAGACCACCTGACCTGCCTCTTGAGAAGTCTGTATGCGGGTCAGGAAGCAACAGTGAGAACTGGACATGAAACAACAGACTGATTCCAAATAGGAAAAGGAGTATGTCAAGGCTGTATATTGTCACCCTACTTATTTAACTTATATGCAGAGTACATCATGAGAAATGCTGGGCTGGAAGAAACACAAGCTAGAATCAAGATTACCAGGAGAAATATCAATAATCTCAGATATGCAGATGACACCACCCTTATGGCAGAAAGTGAAGAGGAACTAAAAAGCCTCTTGATGAAAGTGAAAGTGGAGAGTGAAAAAGTTGGCTTAAAGCTCAACATTCAGAAAATGAAGATCATGGCATCCGGTCCCATCAATTCATGGCAAATAGATGGGGAAACAATGGAAACAGTGACTGACTTTATTTTGGGGGGGCTCCAAAACCACTGCAGATGGTGATTGCAGCCATGAAATTAAAAGACGCTTACTCCTTGGAAGGAAAGTTATGACCAACCTAGACAGCATATTCAAAAGCAGAGACATTACTTTATCATCTAGTCAAGGCTATGGTTTTTCCAGTAGTCATGTATGGATGTGAGAGTTGGACTATAAAGAAAGCTGAGCGCTGAAGAATTAGATGTTTTTGAACTGTGGTGTTGGAGAAGACTCTTGAGAGTCCCTTGGACTGCAAGGAGATCCAGCCAGTCCATCCTAAAGGAGATCAGTCCTGAGTGTTCATTGGAAGACTGATGCTGAAGCTGAAACTCCATTACTTTGGCCGCCTGATGTGAAGAACTGACTCATTTGAAAAGACCCTGATGCTGGGAAAGAGTGAAGGCAAGAAGAGAAGGGGACGACAGAGGATGAGATGGTTGGATAGCATCACTGACTCAATGGACATGAGTTTGGGTAAACTCCAGGAGTTGGTGATGGACAGAGAGGCCTGGGGTGCTACGGTCCATGGGGTCACAAAGAGTCAGACACGATTAAGCGACTGAACTGAACTGATACATCTGAAAAAATAATGGTATCAAAACTATATTACAACTCAACAATAAAAAGATAAATAATTCATTAAAAAATTTTCCTTCCTCATTAAGGATATTTCTAAGTGAAACTGGAATGTTTGTGGGTTGTTTTTTTTTACTGTATGTCTGTGATAGGAAAGAATACAATGACTACTCAGTATAGTTTGGTGCTATTGCCTTGATTAAGGCACCAGAAGTTTCAATAAATATCTGCTGGGGAAAAAATTAGTGTAGATAAGATCACTGAAGTAATTCTAAGAGTAAGTAGAAATATGAAAAATTCTTCTAAAAATACAAAGTAATAACATATAAATTGGAATTCATTTTACTCATAAAATGTCTCTCAATCAATATAAAAGATACAAAAATATTAGAAATCTAATATTAATAATTCATTTTAACATTTTTAAAAATGACAAGTAGCTGTTGCAAAAAATTTCAACTTCTTTTTCCTTATTTTATTTTTTCTGAACCATTTTAAAGTTGCAAATATCATGATAGGTCTCATCTAAACACTTCAGCATGTATCAACCAATGATAGGTTTGAAAATTTTCTTTTTCTTGTTTTTGCCCAGCTGCGCAGCTTTCAGGATCTTAGTTCCCCAACCAGGGATCACACCACGCCTCTGACCCCAGCAGTGAAAGCACTGAGTCCTAACCGTTAGGGAATACCCTTGAAAATTTTCTTAATAACTGCAGCATTTTTTAAAAAGTCACTCAAAGTGCAATTCCCAAGTAATCTTGGTTATCACTATGGATTTTGACCTTTTTACTTATTCAATCCCACAACAAATTACTCATTTTGAATTTCTTGAAAATGTCCATCATTTTCTTGCTATGTATATATTGCTAAAGGTGTGATGTCAAACTAATTTTATTCCTATTTTAATTACTCTCATTTTTAATTTATTTAAAAAATAAAACTATTTTTTTTATTTTTTTGGCTTGAAGGCTCAGGTGGTCTTTTTCTTTCATTTTAAAGTCTAATACTAATATATAGGATATAGCTAAGAGTTCTAGATCAATCAATTCTCCCAGGTACCTGGGGGCCCTTTCAAGATGGAAATGCAAGTCTCCTTTTGTTTTAGAAAGTTTGTTTTATTATAATTTTAAATATTATTTCTGTTCATTTCCCATTTATTTTTCTAGTTCAATGTCTTGATCTAAATATATTGGATCTTCTCTTTCTCTCTGAGCCTTTTATCTATCTTATTTCAATTTCACTTTCATGATTTTTTTTCATTTTTAGTCTTTATGTCTCTTACTGAACTTTTGGTAATATCTATCTTACCTTGGGTACCTTGTAATTTACTTTTCATTTGTGAAATGATTTTTGTCTTTTTTTGTTGATTTTCTTTCCAGAGTTCAGTCAGCTCCTATTTCATACATCTTTCTATTCATTGTCCATTTCAATTGTGAGTTTTGAAGTGTCTGATTCATGGAGTTCTTTCATAATGCAATTGCTTGTGTAATGTAAGTTATTTATATTTGAGTATTATATCTTGGCTTCCCTGGTGGCTCAGACGGTAAGAATGTACCTGCAATGCAGGAGACCTCAGTTTGATCCTTGGGTTGGAAAGATCCCCTGGAGAAGGGAATGGCTACCCACTCCAGTATTCTCGCCTGGAAAATTTCATGGACAGAGGAACCTGAAGGGCTACAGTCCATAGGATTGCAAAAAGTTGGACACAACTGAGCAACTAACACTTTGACTTTTATCTTAGTTTTCCTTTTTTGTGCCTTTCTTTTCTTTATTTTTCCTCTCATTCTCTGTGTAGTGAGCGTGTTTAGAAGATTTGGTTTTAGTTTTCTGCTTTCTTATAGTAACTCTGTATGGATGTTGCCTTCTGTTTTTACTGAAAAGCATCTGCATTGTTTTTTCTAGATGCAGCAATACAGTAAGCTATCTTGTGATGGGGGAAGAAAGGAGATAAGTTGGCTTATTAGGTTTCTCTCCATTCAACAGCACCCTCCTCTGTGGCTACAATAAAGTATAGACTTTTTAATACATTTATTTTTTGTGGTAGTGGTGAGAACAGAATTTGTCCTTTTTTTTTTCCCCCTCTCATCTCCTTTGGACCCCTATGTGTAGTTGCTTTTTTGTTTCCCTTCACTACCAAGACTCCAAGGGACACCTCCTCCTTCCTTGCAAACTATCATCTATTTCCTCAGAATTAACGCTTTCCCAATACTCTCACCTAAGTCAAATCACCCCCACTTTCTAGACCCCATATCTCCTATCTTTAGTAGCTAGGGCCCTAGCAAGTAGTCCATGTTTACAGTAGAATTCAGGAACTAAGAAAACGATCAATGTTAATTCCAATCTATACATGGCTACCATTCTAAGGGAAACCTGGAATTTTCTCTTGCAAAACAGTAAAGTTCTCTTTCTTAAAGCTACTCATTATTCCTTTTATTTAACATTTGAGTTCCTCCTAAAAAGATATATTTTTCTTTTTTTTTAAGATATATTTTTCTATTATCTCTTTCCAAGATCCTTCACTAAGACATCTACTTTAAAAAGAGTAGTTTCTGCATGCAAAAAGCTATACATTACTTTTCTTACTTTACTGTTTCTTTTAAAAAAAAACAATAGGAATGGAATTTGCTTACACTACAGAAGAATTGTAGATACAATACAGTGATGCTACCATCTTAAATCAAAATCCAATTAAAATATTGTCCAAATCCTTTGCCAAAGTAAATAAAATTCTGCTGGCAAAATTCTGAAACCCACAAAGTTAGTCTTTACAAACGTTTGTTTGTTTTGAGTTCTTTTTATTCTTTCAAAATGCCCAGTTCCCTCAAAAATCTTTCTCCTCTGTTGTATCCAGCACTCTTAAAATAACACTGTAAAATTATTAATGCACCCACATATAAGGTCACCTCTAATTCAGAAAAAGGTGAGGTATTATTCCATATTGCCATATAGAGATTAGATTATTCAAGTATAAGATGGCCTAGTTTACTGTGGGCAGAAGACTAAAGCATCTTTTCAAACACTAGAAATACACCCAACAAAAAGAACAGAAAAACAGACACACTGTGCTCTACCAGACACAAACTAAAAATTAGGATCATCAATAAATAATTCAAGACACATGATGTAGGGTACTGTAAAATCATTAGGAAGAAATTCTTTAAACACACCAGAAACAGAAGCTAGCCAAAGTTAGTGTTACTTCTTGAACATGAGCAACTAAAAGAATTTTTTGAAACTAAAAGTATATAAAGAAATCAAGTTAATTTCTTAATACAATCCTGCTGGGGGAAAAAAAGCACAGAAAAATTTCCACTCCTCAACTGCATTAATAAAACACCCAAGCATTCGTATAATGGCCAACACATATTGTTGTGTGAGATATACTTGACAAACCTGCAGCCCTATGACATTCCTGAAAGTTTAAAGACACTCTAAGGGAAAAGACAACTCAAATTTATTGGTCGATAGAGACAAACACAAAATGCTATTACAACTCCAAAACATCCCAAGAGTCACTGAAGATTATTTTTGTGAAGACAGGTTATATAGAAATGACACAACAATCTAATGCATCTTCTCCCTCTGGAGAAGGAAATGGCACCCCACTCCAGTATTCTTGCCTGGGAAATCCCATGGACAGAGGAGCCGGGTGGCCTATAGTCCACAGGGTCACAAAGAGTCGGACACGACTGAGCTACTCCACTTTCACTTTCACTTTCCACACTCACAGCATCACCATTCTTCTAATTGTCAAATTACAACCTTGCAAGCAAAGACACAGCCTTGGCTATTACCTACTTTAAAGAAGCACATGGAAGATAATGAGCTGGGGAAAGAAACATCATTGAGGTAGGGAACAGAAAGTTAACTCCCAAGAGAAATAAGGTTACATGAGCTTATGGCCCAACTGCTGACATGCATCTTTTTTACCATCAGCATGCAGTTAGGTAGCATATCAGTTAAAAAAGAACATCAGTTTAAAAAGATCACATACCAGTTAAAAAAGAATACCTCCCAAGAAATTTAGTAAAGTGAATATAACGAAATCCTGGAAAACCAAGCTCTAATTCTCACTGAAGGACCTCTTATCAGGTAAGCAGACTTCGCAGAAATTCTCCAAACCAGCAAATGTGTATATTCATAAGGAATAATCTTTGTAGAGTCAAAGGCAATTTTAAAATAGCAGTTAGTCAGAAGAAATCCTGTCAAAATTACTGAGCACTTCTCAGGAACCTGTCTGCCAATGCAGGAGATGTTAGAAACATAGGTTCATTCAACTGGGTTGGGAAGATCCCCTGGAGAAACGCATGGCAACCCATTCCAGTATGCTTGCCTAGAGAATCCCATGGACAGAGGAACCTGCAGGGCTACAGTCCATGGGTTGCAAAGAATCGGACGTGACTGAAGCAACTTAGCATGCCTGCATCTAGTAGGTACACATAACTGAAGTTATAAATGTGTGTTGTTCTAGTCATTTTATTTTGCTTAAATATATATGTATACATGAAAGTATGCAGAATATTCATAGTTTAATTAATAAATTATATTCTACATTCAAACAGATAACAAAACATAAGAGACAAAGAACTCATACAACTCAACATCAAAAAAACAAACAACCTAATTAAAAAATGGGCAGAGGACCTGAACAGAAATTTTTCCGAAGACATATAGCTTAGCTGCTTGTCGTGTCCGACTCTGTGCGACCCTATGGTCTGTAGCCTGCCAGGCTCCTCTGTCCATTCTCTAGGCAAGAGTACTAGAGTGGGTTGTCATGGCCTCCTCCAGGGGATCTTTCCAACCCAGGGATCGAAGCCGGGTCTCCTGCATTGCAGGCAGTCTTTACCACTGAGCCACCAGGGAAGCCCAAAGACATATAGAGAACCAACAGATACACGAAAAGATGCTCAACATCACTAATCATCAGGAAAATGCAAATCAAAACCACAGTGAGATACCACCTCATACCTGTCAAGATGGCTATTATAAGAAGACAACAAATGACAAGTGAACTTCAGATGTTCAAGCTGGTTTTAGAAAAGGCAGAAGAACCAGAGATCAAATTGCCAACATCCACTGGATCATGGAAAAAGGGAGAGTTCCAGAAAAACATCTATTTCTGCTTTATTGACTATGCCAAAGCCTTTGACTGTGTGGATCACAATAAACTGTGGAAAATTCTGAAAGAGCACATGTATACACACACATAATACGAAAATGCTTCACTTTACTTAGACATTCCATTATGGATGGACATCTGCTTTTATTTATTGTTAGAAATAATGTTGCATAAAATATTCTTCCAGGCTGCTTTGTCTACATGTGCAAGATGCTTTATAACACAGCAAACTATAGCCAGCCCATAGACCAAATTTGACCTGTCATCTGTTTATATATGTAATAGCTGTAAGCTATTACATTTTTTAATGGTTAAAAAGACATTAAGGGAGACTATTTCATGACAAATGAAAGATATAAAATTCAAAGTTCAGTGTCTACAAATAAAGTTTTATTTGAACCCATTCATCTGTTAATGTATTATGTGACTTCTTTTGCACTACAATAACAGAGTATTTGCAGCTGACATCATTAGACCTACAAAGGCTAAAATGTTTACTTAGCTGTCCTTTCACAGAAAAAGTTTGCTAACCCCTATTCTAAAGTAATTATTTAGAAGTGGACTTGAGGGGTCATAGTTATTCGTATTTTAAATTTTGCTAGTAACAACCAAATTACTATCCAAGGGGGCTGCATCAATTTACACTGCCATCAGAAATGTGTAAATTCCCATTTCCCTCATCACCACTTAATTTCCTACAAGAAACAGTATCTCATTGTCTTAATTTCCATTTCCCCTTTTAAAAAATACTTGAAAAGTCACTGGACATGAGTTTTTCTTTTCCAAACTGTATCTCCTCTGGTCACTTTTCTATTGAGGTGTCTTTTAAAAAGAATCTATGTGCAGTATACTTATATAATCCGGAAAGAAATTTTTTGACATACATGTTGCAAATAATTTCACCTAGAGTTTCTCTTTTAATTTTGTATTTTTTTTACTACTTATGGTATTTTAACTTTGTTGCAGTTAAACTTTATCAATCATATTATTGATATTACACTAACTAAAGCATTTCTTTTAATAGCTATGATTGGTTAGTATAATATCTTTCCACATTATGTCCCAACTCTTGTAAGTTTAATAATTAAATGGTAGAGTCTCTTAAATTTTCTATTATACAGTCTGTAAAAAAAAAAAAAGAAAGAAAGAAAGAAAAAAGATAAAACAACAGGGAAAGTTGCCTCTCCCTGATCCTTATACCTCTTATCGTTCCCTTGTCTTCTGGCATTATTTGGGACTTACTGTGTAGATGGCAATAGAGTATGCATTCTTATCTCATCTGACTTTCATAGAGATGCTTCTAAAGAGTCACGCTAAAATGTAATGTTTTCTTCTGGCTTTAGATATACAGCCTTTATTAAGTCAAGGCAGCTCTCTATTTCCAGTTCACTAAGCTATGTTGCTTTCTTTCATCATTAATGATTGATGAATTTTAATCAGGTGCTTTTTCCACATCTACTGAAACAATTACAAACTATTTCTCATTTAATGTACAGATACAATGAAATACATTAATATATTTTCTAACTCAAAATCATTCCTAGAATTTTAAGATAACTTCTATTTGGTCATGAAGTATTTTTACTTTTACATTACTGGATTTGAATTTAAGATTTGTACATCTGTTTAAAAAAAGATTTGTACAAATGTAATAATGAAATGAGGTTGGTTCTATTATTTTTTCATTTTCTTCTTGTCTAGTTTTGGGTTCAAAATTAACTAGTTGCATCAAATTAATTGGGTAGCATGCTTTCTTTGTCTGTTCCGTCTGTATGTCAGTTTCACATGTTTGGTAAACGCCACAAATAAAAACCATCTAAGCCTACTGCTTATTTGAAGTTTGTTGGGAGAAGGTAAATATTTTTTTACAACTGATAAAAAAGCAAATTCTCTTACTTGAAGGCTTGATTTATTTCTTTTACTTATTTTTTTCCTAAATCCCCCATATTCCTGTATCACTTGAGTCACATCCCAAGTGATTTTCATAACCCTGTACTGAAAATGCATCACGTAAACACATTTTGAGATTTTGTTTTAAATTAGTATGATAATTTTACTCTATGAAAGAGGGCATTTGGTCCAATTATACTTAACTTATAGACCGATACAACCGTGTTTAATATTAATATCAATTTTCTATTTCTCATCTATTTGATGTTTCTTTTACTTTCCTTTTTTCTTTGAATTAACCAAATACTCTATTAATCTTTTTTCTCTATTAACATGGTAGTTTATAATAATTATAGTGACATTATAACATCAAACTTTGTCTTTGTAATCTAATAAATGACCCACATTTATCATTTCTCCAATAAGAGTAGTATTTTGCAACACTTTCATTCTAATTATCCCTCTGCCTTTTGCATTGCTGCTATAATATATTTTAATTAAGCAAATATTGTTTTAACTCAACAGAGATTAGGTGGGGTTTTTTTTGGTACTGTCAATATTTAATTATCTTACATGATACATATGTCTATTCTGGTTCTCTTCATTCCTTACTAAATTTCTGTTTCCCAATAGAATCATTATACTTCTGGCTAAAGTACTTCCTTTAGTTTTTACTGTAGTTCAGATGCACTGGCAACAAATTGTTCTGTTTGACTGAAGACATCTTTATTTCACTTTCATTTTTGGAAGATATTTTTGCTGTGTATAGATTTATAGGTTAGAAGTTTTCTTCCATTCAGTACTTTAAAAATGTCATTCTGTTGTTTATGGCTTCCGCTGTTTCAGTCACTCAGTTCGTCGCTCAGTCGTGTCCAACTCTTTGCAACCCCATGGAGTGCAGCGTGCCAGGCTTTCCTGTCCATCACCAACTCTGGGAGCTTACCCAAACTCATGTCCATAGAGTCGGTATACCATTCAACGATCTCTTCCTCTGTTGTCCCTTTCTCCTCCCGCCTTCAATCTTTCCCCGGGATCAGGGTCTTTTCAAATGAGTCAGCTCTTCGCATGAGGTGACCAAAGTACTGGAGTTTCAGCTTCAACATCAGTCCTTTCTCCCATGAGTATTCAGGACTGATCTCCTTTAGGATGGACTGGTTGGTTCTCCTTGCAGTCCAAGAAACTCTCAAGAGTCTTCTGCAACACCACAGTTCAAAAGCATCAATTCTTCAGTGCTCAACTTTCTTTACAGTCCAACTCTCACATCCATACATGACTACAGAAAAAACCAGAGTTTTGATTAGACGGACATTTGTTAGCAAAGTAAAGTCTCTGCTTTTTAATATGCTGCCTACGGTTGGTCACACCTTTTCTTCCAAGGAGCAAGTGTCTTTTAATTTCATAGCTGCAGTGACTATCTGCAGTGATTTTGGAGCCCAAGAAAATAAAGTCAGCTACTGTTTCCATTATTTCCTCATCTATTTGCCATGAAGTGATGGGACCGGATACCATGATCTTAGTTTTCCAAATGTTGAGTTTTAAGCAAACCTTTTCACTCTCTTCTTTCACTTTCATCAAGAGGTTCTTTAGTTCTTCTTCTCTTTCTGCCATAAGGGTGGTGTCATCTGCATATCTGAAGTTATTGATATTTCTCCCCACAATCTTAATTCCAGCTTGTGCTTCATCCAGCCTGGCATTTCACATGATGTGCTCTGCATGTAAGTTAAATAAGCAGGGTGACAATATACAGCCTTGACGTACTCCTTTCCAGTCCATTGTTTCAGGTCCGGTTCCAAGTGGTGCTTTTTGACATACAGATTTCTCAGGAGGCAAGTAAGTTGGTCTGATATTCCCATCTCTTTAAGAATTTTCCATGGTTTGTGTTGTGATTCACACAGTCAAAGGCTTTGGCATAGTCATTAAAGCAGAAATAGATGTTTTTCTGGAACTCTCGTGCTTTTCTGATGATTCAATGGATGTTGGCAATTTGATCTCTGGTTCCTCTGCCTTTTCTAAATCCAGACTGAACATCTGGAAGTTCACAGTTCACATACTGTTAAAGTCTGGCTTGGAGAATTTTGAGAATTACTTTGCTAGCGTGTGAGATGAGTGCAACTGTGCAGCAGTTTGAACATTCTTTGGCATTGCCTTTCTCTGGGATTGGAATGAAAACTGACTTTTCCAGTTGAATCCTTTGGCCATAGGATTATTGAATCCTATGGCCACTGCTGAGTTTTCCAAATTTGCTGGCATATTGAGTGCAGCACTTTCACAGCACCATCTTTTAGGATTTGAAATAGCTCAACTGGAATTCCATCACTTCCACTAGCTTTGTTTGTTGTGAGGTCCACTGACTTCGCATTCCAGGATGTCTGGCTCTAGGTAAGTGATCACACCACCATGGTTATCCAGGTAATGAAGATCTTTTTGTATATTTCTTCTGTGTATTCTCACCACCTCTTCTTAATGTCTCCTGCTTCTGTTAGGTCCATACCATTTCTATCCTTAATTGTGCCCATCTTGGCATGAAATGTTCCCTTGGTATCTCTAATTTTCTTGAAGAGATCCCTAGTATTTCCCACTCTATTGTTTTCCTCTATTTCTTTGCATTGGTCACCTAGGAAGGCTTTCTTATCTCTCCTTGCTAGTCTCTGGAACTCTGCATTCAAACAGGTATATCTTTCCTTTTCTCCTCTGCCTTTCACTCCTTTCTCTTCTTTTCTCTGCTATTTGTAACACCTTCTCAGACAACCATTTTGCCTTTTTTGCATTTCTTTCTCTTGGGGATGGTCTTGATCATTGCCTCCTGTACAATGTCAAGAACCTCTGTCCATATTTCTATCACCTCTAATCCCCTGAATCTATTTGTCACATCCACTGTATAATCATTAGGGATTTGATTTAGGTCATACCTGAATCGTCCAGTGGTTTTCTCTACTTTCTTCAATTTAAGTCTGAATTTGGCAATAAGGAGTTCATGATCTGAGCCACAGTCAGCTCCTGGTCTTGTTTTTGCTGACTGTATAGAGCTTCTCCATCTTTGGCTGCAAAGAATACAGAATCTGATTTCTGTATTGACCATCTAGGGATGTACACATGTAGAGTCTTCTCTTGCGTTGTCAGAAGACGGTGTTTGCTATGACCAGCATGTTCTCTTGGCAAAACTCTATCAGCCTTTGCACTGCTTCATTCTGTACTCCAAGTCCAAATTTTCCTGTTACTCCAGGTATTTCTTGACTTCCTACTTTTGCATTCCAGTCCCCTGAATGAAAAGGACATCTTTTTTGGGTGTTAGTTCTAGAAGGTCTTGTAGGTCTTCATAGAACTATTCAACTTCAGCTTCTTCAGCATTACTGGTCAGGACATAGACTTGGATTACTGTGATAATGAATGGTTTGCCTTGGAAACGAACAGAGATCATTCTGTCATTTTTGAGATTGCATCCAAGTACTGCATTTCAGACTCTTTTGTTGACTATGATGGCTACTTCATTTCTTCTAAGGGATTCTTGCCCACAGTATTAGATATAATGGTCATCTGAGTTAAATTCACCCTTTCCAGTCCATTTTAGTTCACTGATTCCTAAAATGTTGATGTTCACTCTTGCCATCTCCTGTTTGACCACTTCCAAATTGTCTTGATTCATGGACCTAACATTCCAGGTTCCTATGAAATATTGTTCTTTACAGCATCCAGTTTATGTCAGTATTAAAGGCACTGTGCATTCTCAGTGGACTTTTAAGATTTTTCTCTTTGTCTGTGATTTTTCAACATTTTGACTAATGTTGTTTCACTGTAACAATCCTGCTCAGAATTAGTAGAATTAATTGAATCTGATGTGTTTCATACGTTTCATTAGTTTTGCTCATTATCTCTTCATGTATTGCTGCTTCTTTATTTTCAATCTGTCCTCTAGTTTAAGACACTATTTACACACATTACAACATTTTACTGAGCCTAATAATATCCCTTACTCTTCCTTCTTTCATTCCTGCTTCCCTTCCTCTCACACTCCCTCCCTTCCTCTGTTTCTTTCTTCTTTTCTTTCTTTCTGTGCTTCAGCTTGGATCATTTCCCTACTGAATTGTCTTCAAGTACACTTATGCTGTTTTCTGATGTATTTCCCTACTGAATTGTCTTCAAGTACACTTATGCTGTTTTCTGATGTATTCAATTTGATGTCAAGCCAGTCATTGAATTCTTCAATTCAGATACTATATTTTCAGTTCTAGAATGGTCGTTTCAATGTCTTCAGTTCAGTTCAGTTCAGTCGCTCAGTCGTGTCCGACTCTTTGCGACCCCATAAATCGCAGCACGCCAGGCCTCCCTGTCCATCACCAACTCCCGGAGTTCAACTAGACTCATGTCCATTGAGTCAGTGATGGCATCCAGCCATCTCATCCTCTGTCGCCCCCTTCTCCTCTTGCCCCCAATCCCTCCCAGCATCAGAGTCTTTTCCAATGGGTCAACTCTTCGCATGAGGTGGCCAAAGTACTGGAGTTGCAGCTTTAGCATCATTCCTTCCAAAGAAATCCCAGGGCTGATCTCCTTCGGAATGGACTGGTTGGATCTCCTTGCAGTCCAAGGGACTCTCAAGAGTCTTCTCCAAAACCACAGTTCAAAAGCATCAATTCTTCAGCGTTCAGCCTTCTTTACAGTCCAACTCTCACATCCATACATGACCACAGGAAAAACCATAGCCTTGACTAGACGGACCTTTGTTGGCAAAGTAATGTCTCTGCTTTTGAATATGCTATCTAGGTTGGACATAACTTTCCTTCCAAGGAGTAAGCATCTTTTAATTTCATGGCTGCAGTCACCTTCTGCAGTGATTTTGGAGCCCCAAAAAATTAAGTCTGACACTGTTTCCCCATCTATTTCCCATGAAGTGATAGGACCAGATGCCATGATCTTCGTTTTCTGAATGTTGAGCTTTAAGCCAACTTTTTCACTCTCCACTTTCACTCTCATCAAGAGGCTTTTTAGTTCCTCTTCACTTTCTGCCATAAGGGTCGTGTCATCTGCATATCTGAGGTTATTGATATTTCTCCCGGCAATCTTGATTCCAGCTTGTGCTTCTTCCAGCCCAGCGTTTCTCATGATGTACTCTGCATACAAATTAAATAAGCAGGGTGACAATATACAGCCTTGGCGTACTCCTTTTCCTATTTGAAACCAGTCTGCTGTTCCATGTCCAGTTCTAACTGTTGCTTCCTGACCTGCATACAGATTTCTCAAGAGGCAGATCAGGTAGTCTGGTGTTCCCATCTCTCGAAGAATTTTCCAGTTTATTGTGATCCACACAGTCAAAGGCTTTGGCATAGTCAATAAAGCAGAAATAGATGTTTTTCTGGAACTCTCTTGCCTTTTCCATGATCCAGCGGATGTTGGCAATTTGGTCTCTGGTTCCTCTGCCTTTTCTAAAACCAGCTTGAACATCAGGAAGTTCACGGTTCACATATTGCTGAAGCCTGGCTTGGAGAATTTTGAGCATTACTTTACTAGCGTGTGAGATGAGTGCAATTGTGCAGTAGTTTGAGCATTCTTTGGCATTGCCAAATTTGCTGGCATATGGAGTGCAGCACTTTCACAGCATCATCTTTCAGGATTTGAAATAGCTCAACTGGAATTCTATCACCTCCACTAGCTTTGTTCGTAGTGATGCTTTCTAAGGCCCACTTGACTTCACATTCCAGGATGTCTGGCTCTAGGTCAGTGATCACACCATTGTGATTATCTGGGTCGTGAAGATCTTTTTTGTACAGTTCTTCTGTGTATTCTTGCCACCTCTTCTTAATATCTTCTGCTTCTGTTAGGTCCATACCATTTCTGTCCTTTATCGAGCCCATCTTTGCATGAAATGTTCAATGTCTTAGATATGTTCATTTTTTCTGGTAAATTCCCTGTCTTTTAATCTGTTTTCAAGAATTTTTTCCTATATTCTTGAACATATTAAAAATAGGTATTTCAAGGTTCTTTTCTACTAACTTCAAGTTCTTAATCACTTCGAGGTCTACTTCTATATTGTGTTTTGCTTGTTTTTCTCTTGTAATATAGTCATAAGGCCTTCTCAGGTGGTGCTAGTGGTTCAGATCCAGCCTTCAATGCAAGAGACATAAGAGACATCAGTTCCATCCCTGGGTCGGGAAGATCCCCTGGAGTAGGGCACAGCAACACACTCCAGTATTCTTGCCTGGAGAATCCCATGGACAAAGGAGCCTGGAGGGCTATGGACCATAGGGCCTCAAAAAGTCAGAAACGATTACAGTGACTTAGCACACACACATATAGTCCTAATGGTCTCCATTTTATGCACCTAGTAACTTTTTATTGATTGTGTATAGCACACTACATACTTGTTTAAGGGCGGGAAAAAACCTACTGACAATGCTACTTTCCATCTGAGAAGATCCCCACAGTGTTCTGGCAGGCACTTAGAGAGTGGTGTTGTGAATGGTAGAACACTACTATTCAGTCAGTGATTCAGCTGAATTAAGACTGCCTCACAATTTTGACAAAACTCATTCAATCTTTAATTTACCACTAATCTTATGGTGAGACTCTTCAAGATTTTAAATTCAAGCCTGGCAGGTCTTTGTCACCTCAACAAAGAGTGACTGCAGAAAATTCCACATGCTTTTCAGAGGTTCCTGGCTTAGTTTTTTGTCCCGTTGCTCTGCATAGCTGCAGAATTACACACTCCAGCCCCACTGAATTGCCATAAGCTGTACTGGTCACTCTGTCCCCATTACTGATACTCTGAGACCAAGCCCAGATTCTTCTAACATGGAGATACACAACTTTTTTCCTGCAAAGGGCCAAAGACTTTCTGGCCATAAAGTCCATATTTTGGACTGGCCATAAAGTCTCTATCACAAGTACTCCATTATAGTACAAAACCATCCATAGACAATATGTAAATGAATAAAGAAATGAATGTGGCTTTTTAAAAAAAAAAAAAACTTTACTAGACAGGCAGCAGGCCAAACCTGGCTCATAGGCCATAATTTGCTGACCTTTGCTCTTGTTGCATCTAGAATCAGCAAGTGTATCCAAAGGGAAAGTAGCTTGAAATTGTGTCAGTTCACCACCATCTCCAGAACTGTCAACTCTCACCTGGGGTATTCTTCAGGGAATCACACCCTGAAGATCTTTATTGCTTCAGAACTATAAGACTAAGAAATTCAGTTGTTTTGTTTTCAGAAGTTTTCTGCTCAGCAGTTAGCTTTCCTTTAGCTTCAAAATTTGGCAAATATTTTGAAAGGGAAACTGGTCATGTGATTGAGGCAAATATCTTAAAAGGGAAACTAATTTCTGATTGAGTAACAAGTGGGTCACCCTAACCTCACACAATCACCGAAATTTTTGCTGGTTTCTCTGTCCACAAGCAATGAATGACCCACTGCCTGGAGCAAACCCATATTCTCAACCTTTGGCCTACTCCCAGAATCAGCAAATTAACTCAGTGGAAAAGTGGTCACAGACTTTCAGCTCATCTCCGAGAAGTTTTCCCAAATCTGTATTTTTACCTTCTCTGTCCACATTGCTTCTGTAGCCTTTAAAAGTATTACATTTGGCTTTTCTAGCTGTTTTTGGTGGAATCATAAGCCTAGTGCAAACTTTTTCCTCATTCCAGAATCAGAATCTATATCCAACTACTTCTGATAATTAAAATGTTCATTATCATTTACTTCTAAGTATTTTTAAATTTTCCATCATTTTTATTTATTCTAAGAATAACTCAAAAATGTGCTTTTAAATTTCTACACATATATATACTAAACAATAAAATATATAATCTTTTTTTGCTATTGCTTTTAACAACTATATTGTGATCAGAAAAACATGCTCCACATTACAAACACTTTATAGTTGTTAAGGTGTGCTTTTTGGCCAACTATGGGTCAGTTTTCTTATGGTATTAATACAGACTTGAGAAGAATGTTTATTCTATAACTGTTGAATCTATCAGTGAATCATGTTGCTCATATCTTTGGGGGAATCTTTCATCAATTTCTGATAATATGATATTGAAATCTACTAAAGTGGTGAATTTATCAAACTCTTTTGTAAGTTACATAAATTTTAAAAATATATATTGTGGCTATGCTATTAGGTAACTAAAAGCTTAACATGCTTTTATCTTTCTAATGAGTAACTCTTTTACCATCAGTTGCCCTCATTATGTTTATGGTGCCCTTTCCTGAAGTCTATTTTATCTAATATCAATATAACTATACAAGCTTTCTTTTGAGTACCAGTAGTTTGGTAATGCTTTTATTTTCAGTATGTAATGTCATTATGTTTTCTGTCTGTAGTTAGATTTCTTTTTTTCCTAATATGATGATCTGTCTTAAACTAGGATTAACTCACTTAAATTTAGTGTTATAAGCAACTTCTAATTATAATTGTTTCCCTACTTTGTAGTTTCTACTCTTCCTTTTTTTTCTGTTTCACCTTCACTGCTTTGCTGCCTCCTCACTGATTTTTTTTAATTCCATTTCTTCCTCTATCCTGTTTTTTTAAATCTTATTTCCTGTTTCTAAACAGTCAGAAGTACTTTTTAATATGTAAAATGCATACTTACCAAACCAACAACTTCCTGTTCTTTCTACATACTGCTATTAAAGACATCAGTACTTTGATTAATCTTACTTCCCCAAATAATTATCATCATCACTACTATCACAATTATAAAACATAATCCGTTTTTACCGCAAGAGTCGGACATGACTGAAGCCACTTAGCATACACTTCCATTTCACTACTTTGTATCAGATCTCTCTCTTCTGGCTCCTTTGCCTTCTTCAAGAAGTGACCCCTTTAGATGTCATTTAAGTAAGAAAGTATTGATTCAAAATACTCTCCGCTTTTCTATATGTGAAAATGCCCTTATTTTTGTTCATTCTGTAAAGATAGTTTAACTGGGTAGTCAATTTTAAGCTGATAGTTAACTTTTTAAAACCCATTCATCCATAAATGGACGTGCAGCCATTGAATCTCACACAAAGCCATGGTAATTAAGAATTCCAGATTTCTATAGCAGTAATTATAGGGAACCTTGCCTTCTATGTTTGTGTACCGCTTGGACTTTAGGTCCTTAAATCCAAATTTTTCTCCAAGAGATTTCCTTATCATTGAAGAAAGTGGAGCTTTCTACTGAGCAACTGTTCAGCAATAGATATTTTTTGCCTCACAGATTAAAAAAAAAGCCTTCAGTAGGATAAAGAACGTCATCTTCTGTAAAGACATGTTGGATTAAGGTGCAGCTGGACACATCATGGATTGGCTCCAGGAGAGCTACCCCACCCACTGATACTTGTTTTATAGTAAAGCTAAGCAGGCCTTGCAAAGGAGACAAAGAATCTTAGCTTATTGCCAGCTGCTTAGGAAAGATATACAGGCTTTCCCTGATAGCTCACTTGGTAAAGAATCCGCCTGCAATGCAGGAGACCCCAGTTCAATTGCTGGGTCAGGAAGATCCCCTGGAGAAGGGATAGGCTACCCACTCCAGTATTCTGACCTGGAGAACTCCATGGACTGTACAGTCCGTAGGGTCGCAAAGAGTCGGATATGACTGACTGACTGACTTTCACTTTCACTTTAGGGAAGATGCATGTTTGGAATATCAGCTGTGACTATTTAAAATCATTATGGGAAACTGAACCTGTGCAGCCTCTTTCCCTTAATAAGGAAGTGCCAACAGTTCTAGCTCAATCTGGAAAAAATCAGAAATGCAAGTCATCAAACAATGGTGTCTGTCTCCACACTACTTTCTTGGTAGCTCAGCTATGTATTTAAAAGTGCTTTTCTTTTATGCCTATTAAAAAGGGTTTTTTTTTTTTCCCCCTATACCTGTATAACATCTAGGTTTTTTTATAATAGAAGACTATTTTAGAAAAATTGAGTCAGCAACACTTCCAAAAGTGAAGTCAAATGATTGTTCCTTATTAATTTCAAACCTTCAAGCCTCTCTAACTCATTTATATTAATTTCTTGTTCTAGAAAAATGCAATGTTATATCTATTTCTGACTATTACAGGGTATTCCTTTATTGAGAAATGTTTCATTCAAATGGAATTTCTCATGTTCAGAGCCCCTCACTAGCAACTTTCATGTATTCTTTACTATTAGAGTTACCTAATATCTGGATACTCAAGGTTTATTGTGCCTAATTTCCAAAGATTTGGGAAAGAAAATTACCTTTAACATTAAAAGCATACAAGATGCATTTTAATCATCTTCACTGATTTAGAAGATATGTATTACAGAGTTTTAGCACACTAAAGTGAAATTACTATGAACATCAGTTATTTTTTAAAACATAAATTAGAGCTTTCCCTAACACTGAACACAAGATTTTAAATGTATACATCATGTTTATGCATAGCAATTTGAGCAGTTGCAATTCCTACTGCAAACAACAGAAACGGGGTGGGGCATCTTTAAGGCAGAGATTGCCTAAACTCATAATTTATGTCTAATCATGTAATTCATTATTACCTGTCTCAGTACCTTAAAGTGCAAGTACAAAATACTCTCCTAAAGCATGCAATCCTCCTACTCCATCTCTCAAGCTACATACTTTTAATACATATATTTTTGGTGTAACAAAATTAACATTTTAAAAATTATATATAAAAAAAGGCTCTTAATATTGGAAGCTAAAATGAGGTTGATCAATCTCATTGAAAAAAGACATTCCATAATAATATCAACTGCATGTCTCTCTTGGTGAAAGTACTTTCAAAATAATATGCGACAATTTCATCAAACAAAAGACAGTGAAAAGTCTAAAATATTACTGAATATGATAAGAACTTTGAATATTTGAAATTCATGTAGACAAAGATGAAGAATAATAAAGTTAGTCACTGTGGCATAGATTAATGTCATCTGTAGCTCAAATGAAAACTGTCGATCAGTGTTCATGAAGAAATATAATATTAATATGTTCCCTGTCTCGTGTAAATATTTCTCACATAAATATCAAATATAAAGTACCTGATAATTTATATCATCAGGACAAAACAAAAAACCAAATGAATTTTTAAATCTCCTGCTTTTTATTTTTATGAGAAAATCAATTTTGAAATAAGTATTCTTAATTACCTGCCATCTTGTGGGAAATTATCTACAACATTTATAAAAGACATACTTTAAATAATATTTATTAAGGTATATAATTTAATAAAAAATCATATAAATGACACTTTACTTACAGTTTTATGGTACAGTTTGGCTTTATTTTACAAAAACAGTTTGTCATGAATGTCAAATCATCCATTATTCCTGAGAAAAATCATAGTATTCTAATAAGCAATAACTGTGCCCCAAAATTGATATCAATCATGGGGATATTGCTAATAAAGACCTTATGGTCCTCCCCCTTCATTTATCCCCCCACAATAAAACCTACAGATACACTTAATATTATGAAGTCAGAATGAGTATTCTGAAAGACTGATAGACTACAATAATGAACTAATACTTAGAATTATTGGTATGCTAAAAACACAATGAAATAAGCATAAAGTATAAAATAGTGTTTTTAAAAAATCAACTACATGAGTAAGTATGGGAAGGCCAACCTAAGAATAATTCCTGTCAGAATGGGTGATAAGTGGCATGCTGGTAAAAATGAAAATCAAGTTATATAGAGCTACTGTAGTAAATCAAATAAAGATGGTAAAACTTCCATTCTATCTTTTGCACTGGAAGAGAGACATCAGTACGGTTGTGATGAGTTTTATGTGGAAGGTCCTTAGAAATACACTGACAGAGTATGCTCATTTTATATACCTTATCACTAATTCTCATAATAACTCTGAAGGTAGAGGATAGATCACCCTTCTACAGATAAAGTATCTGAGTTTCGGACAGATTAAGTCATGTGCCTTAAGACATAAAGCCAAGAACAAAACCAAAACTTGAATACAAGTCCATTCATCTCCAGACTCTTTCTACCTACTGTCTTAAAGCTTCGATCTAGCACCAGAAGGAATAATTAGGCAATACTTCACCTGAAAATATTTAGAAACCATGTAATGAGATATTGTGATTTCAACAAAAGTGGCAATTTTTTAAATGGGATTACTGATTTATGTTGTTAATATAACTGTCTTCTGCCTTTTGCTTTACCTAACAACTAAAATCCTAACGTGTAGCATATGAATTAATTTTTTAAAAATTGAATCCAGTTTTCCCCACTGATAAATTATAAAAACTATTTTATCCTTATTATTAATTTATCATAAATAATCCTCACACATTTTAAAATTTTATCTGATCCTTTACTTTCTTAATTACTTTAAATATAAATTAATTCCTAAAAATATGCCAGAAGAGTAGCAATTCAAAAAGATTCTATAGATTTACCTACTTTATAGCCAAAATTCCACATTACGAGGTTTATTAAAGCAAGACAACTTACATATACAAGGTACTTTTACCACACTTTTTTAAACTGACAATTCAGTATAAAAACTCTCTTTCTTCTGCTAATGGTAGAAAGAAAAAAATACTATGATTTATTTTAAAGTATAGCCTACCTCACCCTTTAGCATTAAAAAAAAAAAAGCCTTCCTTATACACAAATATGTAATTCTACTGCCACCTTCTGGTAAAACACAATTTCTCAATTTTTAATAGTACTTCTGACTATAAAGTGATAAACCTTCAGATATGAAATATCTCCTTTCCAATATTGGATTAATAAAAAGCAGAATAAATTATTTTTATAAATGGCAAAATTATACTAAAAATAGAATTCTATCAATAATTTTACAGTACATGTAATATATTCTCTCAATGTTAACACTTACTGAGCACTCTACTATTTGAGCACTGAAGAGCTTTACAAGCAAAATAAAAATCAATTATCTTAATAACCTTTATAAAGTGGAATGATTATTCCCATTTTACAGAGAGAATCAAAGAAATCAAGTGGTCTGCTTGAGGTACATAGCTATTAAATGGCAGACTCTGAATTTAGAAGCAGATTGATTCCAATGACCCTGCTGTTGATCAATGTGTTCTAACAGCCTCTGTAACATCAGATAATAGATATTAATAAGTTGACTGAACTCATTTAGGACATTAAATCTTAATTTAGTGGGGTAAAGCAACAATATTACAATTAGTGAGGAAATTAGAAGAGCCACAGAACATAGAATTAAAGAATTCAAAGAAACCATAAAGGTCCCACAGTCAAATTTTCCATATAATTGAAAACATTTTTCAATTTCCATATAATTGAAAACATTATTCTTTAAACATTTAGTCAATGGATTAAGCTCTAATGTCCTATTTTTACAAATAATTATACCATGTCATTTTGAAATCTTTCAAAATTAAAAAAAAAAATTTATGTTCAGTGTTTAAATTTAATTTTGCTCTGACACAGTTTAACATACTAAAAAACACCAGCTAGAAATTACTATCCTTAGTCAACATAATATTTACTAATTTATATTCAGAGAGGTTTTACTTACACAAAAGGATATACTACATTCTACTATACTATTTCTATACACTGATTTCTTAAAAGTCATAAACCAATTCAATGAATTTCAATTTCACATAGTAAAATAAATTCTGCAAAAAAACTTCCCATAAAATAATCAACACATTATTTTTACACTACAACAGTAAGAACTTCATGTCTAAAAGCTTTTGCACAGCAAAAGAAACCATAAACAAAATAAAGAACAACTTATGGAATAGGAGAAAATATTTGCAAATGATGCAACCGATAAGGAATTAATTCCCATGGTATACAAACAGTTCAGACAGCTCAATATCAAAAAAACAACAGCCCAATCAAAAAAATGTGCAAAAGACCTAAACAGACATTCCTCCAAAGAAGATACACAGGTGGCCAACAAACACATGAACAGATGCTCAATGTCGCTAACTATTAGAGAAATGCAAATCAAAATTACAATGGGGTATCACCTCACACTGATCAGAATGGCCACCATAGAAAGTCTACAAATAATAAATCCTGAAAAGCGTGTGGAGAAATGGGAACCCTAGCACTGTGGAGAACATGCTGCTGCTGCTGCTACTACTAAGTCGCTTCAGTCGTGTCTGACTCTGTGCGACCCCATAGACAGCAGCCCAACAGGCTCCCCCATCCCTGGGATTCTCCAGGCAAGAACTCTGGAGTGGGATGCAATTTCCTTCTCCAATGCATGAAAGTGAAAAATGAAAGTGAAGTCGCTTATTCGTGTCCGATTCTGTGCAACCCCATGGACTGCAGCCTACCAGGCTCCTCCGTCCATGTGATTTTCCAGGCAAGAACACTGGAGTGGGGTGCCAGTGCCTTCTCCAGGGAGAACAGTATGAAGATTCCTTAAAAAACTAAAGATAAAGTTATCATATGATCCAGCAATCCCACTCCTGGGTATAGATCCAAAACTGATGAAAATTCTAATTCAAAACGATACATGCATCCCAATTCCCAATGTTTATGGTGGCACTATTTACAATAGCCAAGATGTGGAAACAACCTAAATAACCACCAAGAGATAAACGGATAAAGAAGATGTGGTATATAAATATAATCAATATTACTGTCATAAAAAAGAATGAAATAATGCCATTTGCAGTGACATAAATAGACCTAGAGATTATCATACTAATGAAGTAAATCAGACAGACATATATAATCACTTATATGTGGAATCTAAAAGATACAAATGCACTACAAAACAGAAATACTCATAAACACAGAAAACAAACTTATGGTTACCAAGGGGAAGAGATGGGGGAGGGAGGGGAGGAGGGAGGGGGACAATTTAGGAATTTGGGATTAGCAGATACACTCTACTATTAACACAAATAAAATAAACAACAAAGTCACACTGTATAGCATAGGGAACTATATTCAATATCTTATAATAACCTATAATGGAAAAGAATCTGAAAAAGAGTATATATATGTGTTGACATGCATAAATAAATCAATTTGCTGTACACTTAAAACTAACACAATATTGTATCCAACTATACTTCAATTAAAAAAACTTTATGTGTATGTAAAATTACAAAATAAATAATGTAACCATCAATTTTGGTATCTTTATAAATCAACCACATGCATTTTATGGTCTGATATTCTACTTTAATGAGCTTCTGAATAACTGCAACTAACAGTTATAAATAACAATATAAAATAAATGGCCAAATAAGATGCTTGTTAATATAAAATTATAACAATGAGGAAGTTAATCACTTTGAAAGACAGAGTAGTATGTAGAATGCTGCTGCTGCTAAGTCACTTCAGTCGTGTCCAACTCTGTGCAACCCCATAGACAGCAGGGATTCTCCAGGCCAGAACACTGGAGTGGGTTGCCATTTCCTTCTCCAATGCATGAAAGTGAAAAGTGAAAGTGAAGTCGCTCAGTTCTGTCCGACCCTCAGCAACCCCATGGACTGCAGCCTACCAGGCTCCTCCATCCATGGGATTTTCCAGGCAAGAGTACTGGAGTGGGGTGCCATTGCCTTCTCCAAGTATGTAGAATAGTAGGGGAGAAATCCTGTCAACCATTATTTGAACCATTTTGATGAATCTTTGGTTCATAAAGTTTCATAATCATATCAATTCACTATGAGCAATTTTCAGTGAATTGTTTCATCACAAAGCTTCATATTCCTCATATATTATTTTGGCCAAATTTCATGTTTCTACTGAATGTGTACATTTAAATTTTATCTAATTTCCTAGTAAACATTACAAACAGAGACTAGAACTCATATGATTATTGATATTTTATTTCCATATAAATTTTAGAATCTGTCAATCTCTACAGAAAAAAGCCTGCTGGGATTTTGACTGGGATTGTGTTGTTCAATACCAGAATCAATAAAGTCCAAGAATATAGTCAATATAAAAATTAATTGTACTTCTATATTTGAGCAACAAATGAAAAATAAATTTTTAAAATATCACTTAAAATAGCATCAAAACCAAAAATACTTAGGGATAAACTTAACAAAAAGTATGGAAAACTTCTCTACGAAAACTATAAAACAATGCAGAGAGAAAATACAGGAGATCTAGATAAATGCAGATATATGTTCACAGATCAGAGCACTCAATATTGTTAAGCTATCTATACTTCTCAAATTAACATATGAAGTCAATCCAATTTCAATCAAAATTCTAATAGGTTTTTTTTTAGAAACAGACAAGTTGATTCTAAAATTTGTATGGAAACAAAGGATCTAGAATAGTCAAGAGAACCTTGAGAAAGAAAAACTGACTTGTAGGACTTAGAAAAACAAATGTCCTCCAACTGGTGATTTCCAAGACTTATTATAATTCTAAAATAATTAAGACAGTACAATACTTGTATAAACAGAGACACAGTTCAATGAAACAGAATACAGTCCAGAAACAGACCCACACATATACAGTCATGTGATTTTGACAAAGGCATCAACATAATGCAATAACGAATTCAAGTTTTTCAACATATGGTGTGGCAGTAACTAGTTAGTCATATTTTAAAAACTGAACCTTAACTCCTACCTAACACTATACTCAAAAATTAATTCAAAATAAACCATAATCCTAAACATAAAAGCTAAAACTATAAAACTTATAGCAGAAAATAAAGGAAAGTCTTTATGACTTTGATTTAGCTTAAGAATCCTTGCACAGAGGAGTAAATAGTATGAAAGGTATTAAGCTTAAAGTAAAGTGATAAATGAGCTTTATCAACATTAAATCTCCTTCTCTTCAAAAGATATTAAGACTATGAAAGGAAAGCCAAAGACTAAGAAAAAATATTGCAATACATATATTTGACACACGACTTGTACCCAGAATACATAAAGAAATCTTACAATTCAATAAGAAAACAACTGTTTTTTTTTTAATTTTTCATTTTGTACTGGGGTATAGTCAGTCTCTCCCATAAGGAAACTTCAGTAAGTCTCTTATCCTTCTCCATCAGAGGGCAGAAAGACTGAAAACCACAATCACAGAAAACTAACCAATCTGATCACATGGACCACAGCCTTGTCTAACTCACTGAACCCATGAGCCACGCCATGTAGGGCCACCCAAGACAGATGGGTCATAGTGGAGAGTTCTGACAAAACGTGGTCCACTGGAGAAGGGAATGGCAAACCACTTCAGTATTCTTGCCTTGAGAACCCCATGAACAGTATGAAAAGGCAAAAAGATAGGACACTGAAGGATGAACTCCCCAGGTTGGTAGGTGCCCAATATGCTACTGGAGATCAGTAGAGAGATAACTCCAGAAAGAATGAAGAGATGGAACCAAAGCAAAAACAACACCCAGTTGTGGATGTGACTGCTGTTGAAAGTAAAGTCCGATGCTGTAAAGAGCAATACTGCATAAGAACCTGGAATGTCAGGTCCACGAATCAAGGCAAATTGGAAGTGGTCAAACAGGAGATGGCAAGGGTGAACACCAACATTTTAGGAATCAGCGAACTAAAATGGACTGGAATGGGGGAATTTAACTCAGACAACCATTATATCTACTACTATGTGCAAGAATCCCTTAGAAAAAATGGAGTAGCCATCATAGTCAACAAGAGAGTCTGAAATGCAGCAACTCGATGCAATCTCAGAGATGACCGAACGATCTTAGAAATGCTGGGCTGGATGAAGCACAAACTGGAATCAAGATTGCCAGGAGATATATCAATAATCTCAGATATGCAGATGACACCACCCTTATGGCAGAAAGAGAAGAAGAACTAAAAAGCCTACTGATGAAAGTAAAAGAGGATAGTAAAAAAGTTGGCTTAAAACTCAACATTCAGAAAACTAAGATCATGGCATCTGGTCCCATCACTTCATGGCAAATAGATGGGGAAACTGAAAACAGTGACAGACTTCATTTTGGGGGGCTCCAAAATCATTGTAGATGGTGACTGCAGCCATGAAATTAAAAGATGCTTGCTCCTTGCAAGAAAAGTTATGACCAACCTAGACAGCATATCAAAAAGCAGAGACATTATTTTGTCAACAAAGGTTCATCTAGTCAAAGCTATGTTTTTTCCAGTAGTCATGTATGGATGTGAGAGTTGGACTATAAAGAAAGCTGGGCACCAAAGAATTGATGTTTTTGAACTGTGATGTTGGAGAAGACTCTTGAGAGTCCCTTGAACTGCAAGAAGATCCAACTAGTCAATCCTAAAAGAAATCAGTCCTGAATATTCACTGGAAGGAATGATGCTGAAGCTGAAACTCCAATATTTTGGCCACCTGATGCAAAGATCTGACTCATTGGAAAAGACCCTGATGCTGGGAAAAAATGAAGGCGGGAGGAGAAGGAGACAACAGATGAGATGGTTGGATGGCATCACCAACTCAATGGACATAAGTTTGAGTAAACTCCAGGAGTTGGTGATGGACAGGGAGGCCTGGAGTGCTGCAGTCCATGGTGTAGCAAAGAGTCAGACACTACTGAGCAACTGAACTGAACTGAACTTTTAGCTGATTAGCAAACAATGTTGTCAAAGTTTCATGTGAACAGCAAAGAGACTCAGCTATACATATACATGTATCCATTCTTCCCCAAACCCCCTCCCAACCAGGTTGCTACAAACACTGATCAGAGTTACATGTGCTATACAGTAGGTCTTTGTTGAAAATAACCCAGTTTTTTAAAAATGAGCAAAAGACTTAAACAGGCACTTCATGAAACATATACGAATGACAGTAAGCAACATGAAATGATGCTCAATATCCTTAGTAACCAGGGGTTTGCAAATTAAAATCATAATGAGATTATCACTACCTGTCTAGAGAATAGCTAAAATTAAAAAGACAGTACCAAGTCTAATTAAGGACATGGAACAACTATTTGCAGAAATGTAAAATGGTACAATGACTACAGAAAATAGTTTGGAAGTTTCTTATCAAGCTAAACATGCATTTCCATATGAACCAGCAAACCTACTCCTAGGTATATTTACTCAAGTGAAGTGAAAACTTCGGTTTGTATACAATGTTTATAGTGGTTTTATTTAATTGCCTAAAACTGGGGGGGCAAATGTCCTCCAATTGGTGAGATACACCAATAAAAAGGCACAAACTAAAGATACATGTGACAACAGGAATGAATCTGACATGCATTCTGGCAGTAAAAGAAGCCGGACTAGAAAATTTTTTTTTTTTGCTAATCAAGTCATGCCTTTTATTTTTACAGAGATTAACAATCTTTTAGAAAATTCAGTCTGTTTAGGATGTCTTATAACCAGCAATAGCAATTTCTAGCAAGCTTTCCTGAAAAAAAGTATTTGTATGAGAGATGCCTTTAACATTAATTACTTAGGATGCTTTTATTTTTTTATTTTTTATTTTTTTTTTTTAGTGAGCTTTATAGATACATGTTTTTTTTTTTTTTTCCTTGTTAATTTTCTGTTTAGTTGATCTATCCATAAGTGTGAGTGGGGTATTCAAGTCTCCCACTATTATTGTGTTATTGTTAATTTCTCCTTTCATACTTGTTAGAAAATTTTTAATAATAAATTGGCATGGTGATTATCCAACATGCATGCATTTATCAAAACTCAGAAATATACACTAAAAAAGGGTAATTTTACCAAACTAAAAAAAGAAGAAGAAAAAAAAAAAAAAACTACAGGTGCATCAGTTCAGTCCAGTCCCTCAGTCGTGTCCAACTCTTTGCGACCCCATGAATCGCAGCATGCCAGGCCTCCCTGTCCATCACCAACTCCCGAAGTTCACTCAGACTCACGTCCATCGAGTCAGTGATGCCATCCAGCCATCTCATCCTCTGTCATCCCCTTCTCCTCCTGCTTCTAATCCCTCCCAGCATCAGGGTCTTTTCCAATGAGTCAACTCTTCGCATGAGGTGGCCAAAGTACTGGAGTTTCAGCTTCAGCATCATTCCTTCCAAAGAAATCCCAGGGCTCATCTCCTTCAGAATGGACTGGTTGGATCTCCTTGCAGTCCAAGGGACTCTCAAGAGTCTTCTCCAACACCACAATTCAAAAGCATCAATTCTTTGGCACTCAGCTTTCTTCACAGTCCAACTCTCACATCCATACATGACTACTGGAAAAACCATAGCCTTGACTAGACGGACCTTTGTTGGCAAAGCAATGTCTCTGCTTTTGAATATGCTATCTAGGTTGGTCATAACTTTCCTTCCAAGGAGTAAGTATCTTTTCATTTCATGGCTGCAGTCACCATCTGCAGTGACAATATAAAATGACTTCCAAAAACATAGTACCATAGTATGTAAGAGCAACAAAACCTAAGGTTTAGAGATACCTGTTTAGGTGATGTAACCAAGATGAACGGCAAGAAAGCAAACTCCATTTAAGAGAAGGGAAAATGGTTAACTTTGAGGAGGAGTGAAAGGGCAGAGACTGAGAAGGGCTGTAAGGGATGGGGGATCTTCTGGTATACCAGCTTTGTTCTTTCTCTGGTGGTTACATGAGCAGTTGCTTTCTGATAATTCACTGTGCTATCATTTATACTTTATATCGTTTTAAAAGCGAGCAAGGCAAGTAAACTCAGGGTAAATTATAAAAGAATAAAATAATATATATTTTTTAGAGGTAGGAAGCATTCCTGGATTTATATTTTGGCTACACCATTTGTTAGATGTGTGACTTTAGGCAGGTTTCTTAACCTTTCTCAGTCTCACTTTACTCATCTGTATAATGGGAAAATTTTACCTGCCTCATAATTATGTGAATTAAATGGGATTAATGTAATTTTTACTTGAGGGTATCTGCCTAGCTTCCAAGTTTATTTTGGAAGGTTCATCTTATCCACCTGGGGATGGCCCTCCAGTAGCCTAGATTTTGTGTCAAATGACCCCACTACTGCCCAGCTGGGTCAGAGGTGAGCAACTGACTCAAGCTGGGCTACTCAAGAAGCCCCCTGTAGAGCTTAAAATGGAGGGTGAGCAAGTTAATTCTCTAGTTGCACTTTATCATCAATCTTTGTTCAGTCGCTAAGTTGTATCCAACTCTTGGCAACCCCATGAACTGCAGCACACCAGGCTTCCCTGTCCATCACTATCTCCCTGAGTTTCTTCAAATTCATGTCCATTGAGTCAGTGATGCTATCCAACCATCTCATCCTCTGACACCCTCTTCTCCTCTTACCCTCAATTTTTCCCAGCATCAGGGTTTTTTCCAAAAAGTCAGCTCTTCGCATCAGCTGGCCAAAGTATCATGATGAACAGAATGGATATAAAGCTCCAGAAGAGCAGTGTAAACACATTCTATGCCCTACATTCAGAGTAGGAGAGAAAGAAAAGCCTAGAACAACACAGAGACAGAGCGAGTAATGCCCACATTTTTGACTGATTTCTGCTTCTTGATTCCAGTCACTTACTGGAAGCTACCCTTGGGTCCCATAAACACAGAATACCTATATAAGAGATATCTTTAAGGAAATAATGCTAGCTCAGGTTGGATTCTATTATTTTCAATCCAACAAGGCTAGGCAATAGTCCTTATATAAAGCATGAAGCACCTAGAAAAGGCTCAAAATCTAGAAACTGTGGCAGGAGCTTTCTGATCTTTGACTGACTACATGAGCTGCAGACTTCCTTACCCAGCCCTTGAAAGAGTTCTACTCTGGTGTCCAAAACATAGACTGACCTTGTTAAGGTCATTTTCATCCCTCTATCTATAAGAAATCTATAAGAAAAGCATCCAGCTCAAATTTCCCATTAGATTCAAAAATTGTAATTGCTAAAGACTGCCTCAAGAGAGAAAGAAATTCTATAGTATGACAGAATAAAATTACAACAGCCAAAAATTAATAGAATCAAATGCCTAAATTTAGAGCATAAAGCAAAAGTCAGACAGGGTAAGATGTCACCTAACCAACCAAGGTAAAAATTGAGTATTTATACTTGATATTGTCCAAGATTTCATTATTTCTTGGACAATGCCTACAGAATTTACACTTCTACATTTTAGTGTGGGTATTTTTACATTCACAAGCTATAGGCTATTTTCCCTAGGGTACTCTGGTACACCAAGTAACGTTGACATGGACTTATTACTATATTATAGAAAGTCCAACTGTTTGAGGCTGTTTGTCTGCTTATTTATCAAAGTCAACCTATGTACACTGGGATAAAACAGTTCAGAATCAAGTTATATAAGGCAAGCTTATTGCAACCATTCCTTATTTTGCCTCATTTTAATAAATTAAAGACACAGTAAGACACATGGTGAAACAAGTGTTGTCGCTAAGGTTATGATTATCACTTAAGTATATGACTGTACCTTATTCATATAATACGTGTATGTTGGAAGACATATTAAAAAACAATTATTTCATATAGCTACTTCAGTCAATTTTATGTTCTAATGTTCTCCATTGTATTGGAATTTAGTTTAGCTTGCTCTAATACACAAAATATGAAATATAGACAATCTGGAAAATGAGTTCCATTATTTTCCTAATATATGTATAAAATATTATTTTTAAAAGCTTAACTGTCGATTTTAATAACAGTAATTGTATTGATGTTTTAACCTAAGATCTGTAAAATTACATATGCATTCAATCCCCAAATTTCCTTAATAAAGTAGCTTTTTGTGATAGCTGATCTCTAAATATACTTTTCTCTAAACAAACATCCAACTGCCACTCATATTTGCATATAAATAGCACCTATAATAATGAGATAATATTTGTATCACCCAAGAAAAAATTTCTGGAATATGTTGAGAATTGAATCCTCCTAAATTAATTAGATAACAAGTATCAGTAATTATGAAACCATCTGTGAGCAATGTTCTAAATAAAATTTATTCATAAACACTAGAGGGTGCTCAAATTCAACAGTGTCTGCTCATTGCTGAGCATCTGAAAGCAACAACCCTGTTAATCAACTATATTCCAATATAAAATAAAAATTAAAAAACAAAATACAGTGCCTGATATCTGGCATTGATGCTTAAAATAATCTTCTCCTTAATTAAAGATAAATGAAGATAATTATCAGCACCAACAACTTTTGCTTTTGAATTATATAGAGAGATACTTCATGAGATAAAATTTCATCTTTCCAGAATATATAATAGAACTTAGTAGAATTCCACTGAAATCATTTTTATTGTACAACTATTATATTTAATATTGTGTTAAGTGAACAGAATAGAAAATAAGTACAGAGGAAGTATAAACACAGTCCTTATCACTATAGGAAATTAATGCAATATTCAGATGGTTAACAAAAGGTGTATCCCGTATATTATGGACTTAGGTTCAAGGAAAATTACAAAATGAACCTGGTAAAAGACATACAGTAGCTCAATTTCAATTGCTAAGTATTAAGGTATAGTTTACCTATTTTACAAAAGCAACTTAAAAACAGTATTTAAATAATAAATAAAAGTAACACTGTTGTTGGATATCATCTGTTGTCTCGAGAAAATATTTTTAAAGCCAACAGACATAGGAAATTGAAAACGAAAAAATCTAGACTTTGAATATCATAATAGGAAATAATAATAAAATCAATTTCAAATCTTCATAAGAAATACATTTACTACTAGCTTTTAAAATTTATTTCTAAAACATTCACAACCTCAATTACAAATCTTTGAAATTTTCAAAATTTAAAGTAATTTATATGTTGCCATTTGGCAATCCAGGAAAGCTCCCTGGAGTATGTGTTTCCAATAGATAGCATGAAACAATTCCAAATAACAAAGCTGAATGGCAAACAAAGCTGAATGGCAAACAATATCAATTTCTATGTATTTCAAAAAAATAAATATGAGATACTACTTAACCCCCAACAAAGTATGTTGCCTTTAAAAATGTTTAGAGAAGAAAAACAGAACACTATCTATACTTCTGAAGTCACATAGCCAAAATTAACGAGTCTCTCTCAGTCTCTCACTCTTTCACACACACACACACACACACACACACACACGCATGCACACACTACTCACTCACACACAATCCACTCCTCAAGAGGAGAGTACTTGGAGTATACCTACCTCTCTTTCTCTCATTCCTTTCCCTAACTAATAACTAAGGGACCCCAGAGAAATCCTGAACAGTGGGAACTGTTCATAAAAAGCCACTTCAAATTTACAACAGCCCCAGATAAACTGTTTAATAGAATACAACACTAGACAAAAGCCAGAGATAGGCTTGAACCAGACTCATAAACCACCCAGACTCTGGGAAACAAAACACACGGCAAAGAACTAATCAGACTGCTGGAGTCCAGAGAAATCCTGAAAACAGAAGCACTGTGCTAGAGTTTGAAGTACACATTTGGCATCTATATTCTCCTGGTACTGATCTCCTCTTTCTATGTTTATCTGCCTTGCCTCTGCCAGATTCCTAGGGCCTATTATACTCTAAATGCCCAGCTGCCAGCTTCCCTATTCAGTGTTACATCATTTAATACCTTCTACTGCAATAGGTGACAAAATACACATTTGTTAGAGAGTATTAATCTTTGAAATGTCCTGCCCAGTTATGAAGGTCTTCTGAACCAGCATATACACCTCTACTGACAGAAAAGTATGGCTCAGACATAATCAGTTGTCAGGGAAGTTTTCATCTTTTTAAAAGCAAGTCTGAATTCACACTACTTACAAACATCATATTTTGGAGCTACAACATAACCCTGATCAAGATCTTAGCTTGTCACTGGTATTTAGAGCTTTTGCCCATTAATCTGAAAAGCAAAGAACCAACTAAAGTGAAGAATGGGTAGAAAGGTGCAATTTTATTTATAAATACAAATATTCATCTCATTATTATATCACATAAAAATTTACAAACCATGAGACTAGAATACTCTATTCAAAAAATAATTTAAGATGAATACCTGCTTTCCACGACTCCTGAATCTGGCTGCAAACTAATAGTCTCTGTTGTAATTTCCACTTTCCGTACACTTCCAAAGAAATCAGTTATCAGGACATTTTTAGGATCCCTCTGAAAAAGATCAGTGCGATGTCCAGGAGTAGACACACACAGACTTCTGGGGCATACCTGAAACTGAAAAAAATATGTATAGCAATAATAAATGCGCATGCTTACATATTCATACAGCTTATATTAAATTCATTAACACAACATTGTAGTTCTAAAGATTAAACTTTCATTGCTACTGTACTGCTTGACACTTTAGGAAAGCTTTACAGACATTAGAATAGGTTATTGATAAAACAGGAAGCTGGCCAGGGAGGAAAACAACATTCCCTTTTTTAAATCATATGCTACAAAGTATGAAAGCAAAAGTGTTAGTCCCTCAGTTGTGTCCAATTCTTTGAGACCCCATGGACTGGAGCTCACCAAGCTCCTCTGTCCATGGGATTCTCCAGGCAAGAATACTGGAGTGAGTAACCATTCCCTCCTCCAGGGGATCTTCCCAACCTAAGGATGAACCCAGGTCTCCTACATTGCAGGCTGATTCTTTACCATCTGAGCCACCAGGGAAATTTATGAGAACTCACAGGCAACACTATGACAAGAAAACTGCTTTTTTCTGCATCTATATCCATCTTGGTAGAATGATCTTACCAGAGCAATTTTTTAAACATTTTGCAACCATGACCCTTCATTCAAATTTTAAATTCCAATAAAATATTTACTATATAATAGACAAGTATGTAAAGAAGATGAAATCAGAGCTGCTCTGGACTGCAAGAAGCTAAAGCACAGCCTTGCTATCCATCCCCCTGTCCTCCTGCTGTGAAGCTACATAAACTATTCTAAAAATCAGGTACCTTTCTTAATTTATCCATAAACCCAAAGAACCTCAAGACACCCTAGTGCTCCAAGGAATAGTCTGAAAACTACAACTTCATCACTACACAGATCTCACAGTAACTTTTAGGTCAATCTTATACCCGATACTCCACACCAGTGAACTGCCAAGGACCCCTACAGGACATTTGGTCCATGTCAAAAGGTCCTTAATATTTGGTCCTGTCCAGAACCATCTGGAATGAACTAAATATGCTCATGGACATTTGGACAAGCCAAATTTCAAGGATCCTTTGCCATGGACCAAATGTCTTATGGACATGTTGGGCAGGATCAAATGTCTGCTAACCCCAATGCCAGACGCAAGTTCATTCACTATGCAAAGCATAAAAAGTGCCCACTATACATATGTCACATGGTTACCTTTCATAGAGGATACAAAAACTGATAAGACTTGGGTCTTCTCTTCAAGTCTAGTCAGAGATGGATAAACATAGCAAGGTAGGGAAAAAGGTCGGAGAAGGCAATGGCTCCCCACTCCAGTACTCTTGCCTGGAAAATCCCATGGACGGAGGAGCCTGGTAGGCTGCAGTCCATGAGGTCGCTAGGAGTCGGACACGACTGAGTGACTTCACTTTTCACTTTTCACTTTCATGCATTGGAGAAGGAAATGGCAACCCACTAAGTGTTCTTGCCTGGAAAATCCCAGGGATGGGGGAACCTGGTGGGCTGCTGACTATGGGGTCACACAGAGTCGGACACGACGGAAGCGACTTAGCAGCAGCAGCAGCAGCAGCAGGGAAAAAGGTAACAGGTTCTAATTCAGAAAAAAATAAACTTCTAAGTGTTTGAGGATAAGAAAAAAGAGGGAGTGGGACTTAAGCTATTTTTTGAAAGAAATAGGAAGATTACAGATGGGAAATAAGAGCATTTCTAATAAAGGAGCAGCTGTAGAGATGTATAAGGCAAAGAACCCAGCTTGGCAGAAGCCCAGGCTATCTAAAGGAAACCATTACAGGCCCAGACACCACAGAACTTGTGCACCTGTGGCAACAAGACTATGTGCATAGGTAATCACCAACACGACAGGAGAGGGATGGGGAAGGGCAGAGCAACTCTAATTTATAGCACGCAGGTGTTCCAAGAACCATGTGAAGCAGTTTGTAGATATTCTCATTTAAGTTTACCAATAACTTTGAGGTATACAAAAATTATTATCTCCCCTTCAAACTAAAGCTCAAAGAGCTTAAGTAATTTGTATAACATCACAGTGCCTTCCAGATTCAGGAAAGCAATAACAGGAAATAAGAAGAGTTCATGATATAAATTAAGAAGCAAAGGAGGAAAAAATGGGTAGGGGAAGGCTAAGAAAGTGAAATGTCAAACAAGGACAAAACAGATGGAAGGCTGAAGAAACAAAGTAAAAGATAAAATAAACAAAGATAAAATTAAAGTTCTAGGTATAGTGAAGGTACTCCTGTGTGAACAACCTGGTGGGCTTTGTTAAGTACACAATAAATATTTTCTTCCTTGCTGCTAAAAAACAAACGAAAAACATACTTTGACTTTTTTAAAAAACTGAATTATAACTGAGACAATTACATTAGTTTCAGATGCACCACATAGTGATTTGCCATTTTTGTACATTACGAAATGGTCACCATGAGAAGTCTGGTTACAATCTGTCATCATACAAAGTTATTAAACCATTGACTATATTCCCTATGCTGTACATTACACTGCTATGACTTATTTACTTTATAACTATAAGTTTATACTTCTTAATCCTCTTTAACTATTTCACCCGTGCCTCCCCTTAACTCACCCATCTGACAACCATCTGTTTGCTCCGTCTCTGACTCTATTTCTGTTTTATTTTTTAGATTCCACATATAAGTGATAGTATACAGTATCTATCTTTTCTCTCACTTACTTCACTAAGCATAATACCCTCTACGTCCATCCGTGTTGTTGCAAATGGCAAAATTCCATTATTTTCTTTGGCTGAGTAATATTTCATTGTATATATATACCACATCTTTACTCATTCATCTATTGGTAGAGACTTACAGTTACTTCCATATTTGGCTACTGTAAATAATGTTGCTATGAACATCGAGGTGCATGAGAGTGTTCTTCCCTAGTCTGTATTCTTACTTCCCTCACTGTAAATTAACAAATAAGCAAGCATAGGTTTATTTCTGGACTACCTATTCTGTTTCATTGTTCTCTATATCTGTTTTTGTACCAGAACCATACTGTTGTTAATTACTTTTTTAGTTTGAAGATCTAATTGACTCTCTCAGGCCAATTCATGAAGTCAGGCAGCATCCCATCCAGCAACTGAAAGAGTTCTCCGAGGGGTTGTACAAAATAGGTTTTCATAGGAAGAAAGGTAAGGCAAGGTAGCTATTAGCAAAAAAAAAAAAAAAATTCTTTTTAGGCCAGGATATCTCCCTTTCTGGGGGGAGGAACAATAAAAAGGCAAGAGTTTTATCATGCAAACTGCGTCTGGGGTGTTGGGGGATAAAGAGAAACCGTAACATTTTTGCTTAATTCCCATGACACCCAGAGATGCTGGTTCCAGGTTCATAAATTTTAAGTTGGTCATACTTCTTCATTCCATTTCTGACCTTCCAGTCTTAGGGAGATCATTTGCTTGGTGGTCGGCAGCTGTGAATATGAATTTAAAGCTTCTGAGAAAATACAACCCACCATGGGGACTACTTTGATTATTATAAGCAGGATTATCCCCAGTGCTTAGAATGCACTTCAGAGTCATGGTCCCCAATACTCAAACCAACCAAAGACCCCATTGAAGGAGTTAGCCTTTTAAGCCAACTGGCTTGCTCAACGATCTTATGTAATAGAGTTTCACCCTCCATAGACGTGTCAATCCAGGTATAGCAGGTAATACTAGCCATAGCACAGTTACCTCCTGGTTGACCTAAAAGATAATCAAGGACTATTCTATTATCAAGAACAACTACAGCCACAGCCTAAGAAAGCTTTCCAGGCAGCTAGCGCTTTTTCAATGGGTTCTGCAATACTTTCAAGAGTTACGGAGAGGCTTCTGATCATATTCTCATTTTTATTTACTCCTTATCAGGGAAACTTGCCCTGCCAAAGGAAGCAATTTCAAATCCTAAATGCCTTCTGGTAGGTCCTCTCTAGAACAGACAGGGACACAGTTAGATAACCTAAAAGGTATTATCTGCTTATATACCAGTCATCTAGGCATTCATAGACCCAAGGAAAATAACCATCACAAACCAAGACAAATCCTATCAGGGCACAAACTACTTCTACTTAGGTGGCACTGTTAATGGATTCATTTGCAAGTTCTGCTGCTTTTGCCCATTCAAGCCAATGGTCAATTAGATTTTCTCCTAATCTGAAAAGAGTTGTTCTAAATACCAGAGGTTATCCCTCTAAACAATGGCTTGGGAGATATGGATAACAGTGTTGTCTTTCCAGGTAAATGCCAGACTAAAGAAGGGAAAGCAAAGAAGAAGAGCTTTCAGTTAAAGTATGAAGTATCGATCTGTCATCATGGGCAGAAGCAGTCTACATCAATGTGAGTTATTTCTCTTTTTTGTCAGGTTGATTCGGAGGTCTCCAGCATTTGGACAGGACCAGATGTCAGACAGAATCTTCCTTGGCTCTGAGATGTGTACCCAAGGCTAAATACCTCTTAGTTTTGCAGCAGTGTCAGCAGTCAGAAATACTTGGTAAGGTCCCTTCTGATAGGGCTCAAAGGTTGCCTTTGTTCTTGTGCTGTGCTGTGCTGTGCTTAGTCTCTCAAATGGGTCTGGCTCTCTGTGACTCCATGGACTGTAGCCCACCAGGCTTCTCCAGCCATGGGGATTCTCCAGGCCAGAATACTGGAGTGGGTTGCCATGCCCTCCTCCAGAGGATCTTCCCAACTCAGGGACTGAACCCAGATCTACCGCATTGCAGGCAGATTCTTTACCGACTAAGCCACCAGGGCAGCCCAAGTATACTGGACTAGGTAGCCTATCCCTTCTCCAGGGGATCTTCCCAACCCAGGAATCGAACAAGGGTCTCCTGCATTGCAGGTAGATTCTTTATCAGCTGAGCTACCAAGGATGCCTGCCTTTGTTCTTAGTGATTTCAAATCAAAATGATGAGAGGAAACTGGAAATGTTAATTTGGTGAGTCATTGTCATCTGAGGAAACTAAACAAATACAGGATCCACTTTCAGTTTACAGGTACATAATAAGACCAGAAAGACAATTAGAGTCCATTATCTATAAAGGTACAAATATAATTTTTTCTCTCTATGATTACTTGATTTTTTAAACCAAGATAATCACAGTAAAACTAATTTGTCTGTATTAAACTTGGCCTGATTTTTACAGAAGTGCAACAAGAATAATGATTGACCATGTAAGTTCTTTTTTAAGATTGCTTCGCTGGAACTTTGGAAGCAAAGTACCCGGTTGATTTTTCCAAGCAGTTTTCTTAAAGCTGTCTGGTCATATCTGAGTTGATGTACACCTCTCTCAACTGTAAAACATTCCAGACAAAAGAGATTAATACAGTCAATATTTCTAATTGTGTCCTGTTACAAAGAGAATGAAAATAAGAATATTCACTAAGAGTTTCTGAATTTGGGGGATCAGATAGGAAGAAAAAGTAAATGTTTCATCCTTATTCACCAAGGTATATCCTACCAAGTTGTTGACAGCTTAAGGAAAAAGATTTCTTTAAATCTGGAAAAAAAAACATTAAAGAACCCATAATACTTTATAAACACAAAGTTATAAAAATTAAAATCATCCTTATCAGTTCATTCAGTCTCATGTTATTAATTCTTGTTCCTCTTGAACACAGTTTTTTTTTTTCCCATTAATTCTTGCAATCTCACCTGAGGATTAAGGGTGATAGGGACAGTGATAATTCCAAGAAATTCCAAGGTTTTCATTAACATTCATATGATTTTCCCAAAGAAGTGGGTGCCTCAATCACTAGAGATTGTGGAAGGTATAGCCACATGATACATCCTTACTAATAAACCCAAATTTATCTTAGTTCTTCTACAATAAGAAACCAAAGGGACATCCCTGGCAGTCCAGTGGTTAAGACTCCATGCTTTCACAGCCAAGGGCCCAGGTTCAATTCCTGGCTGGGAACCTAAGATTACATCTTACAAGTTACGCAGTGTGGCCAAAGAAAGAAAGAGAGAGACCCAAACCTGTGTTCAATAATTCCATGGTTCAGTATTTTAATTTGGAGAGATCTATAATAGATCTATAATTCATTACATTTCTAGCATTTAACTTAATTTTGGCAAAACTTTAAGGTTTCAATTTACTGAGAAGATTTGGGAAACTAATTTGAAAAACTCAACTAAAAGCTTTTTACCCTACTTATGTTTATAGAATCCGCCTGCCAATGCAGGACACATGGGTTCAATCCCTGGGTCAGCAAGATCCACTGGAGAAGGTAATGACAACCCACTGCAGTATTCTTGCCTGGGAAATCCCACAGACAGAGGAGCCTGGCGGGCTACAGTCCATGGGGTCACAAAAGAGCAATTAAACAACAACATATTTACTTACTTGCTCCTAACAATTATTTAGGTTACTTAGGGATACATCATACCCAGTTATTTTTCTTTCAAGCCTAGTGCTGATAATTCTAAAAAGATGTTTGCTTTAACCAACAACCTTAAATTAGCTTTTCTTCACTAAAAATATCTCAGATCACATAACTTTGAAAAGCATTTCAGTTAGTTTCTGTTAACATTTCTGAGAATTTCAGAATGCCCAATCTTTATGAGCTTGAGGTCAAACTAACTAAATAAAGCTCTTTTACAAAATAATTTTGTAGTACCATCCAGAGGCTACACATATACATGCATATCTACAGCATAAATATGTAGATACACACAGATGCAGAGATCTTATAGTTACCAATATTAGTGAAAAACACACCTAAGATTTTTTTTATCTGCCCAATCTCCAAATATTTCTTCCCCCTCTTTTTTTCCCTGAAGAGAAACAACTGCATATTTAAAGAATGGATCTTAAGTCTCAAAGAAGATGGGAATAGGAAATCTGTATCACAAAGACACAGATTAAGTGCAGAACAACTGTCTCCAAAGTCCCAATATCTACAAGTATTCTGAGATGAACAGAAGAGGCTTTGGGACTCACAAAAAGGAATGGCATGCACCCACCTGTTGCTGGAATGTTTCCTTCCCTCTGGGTGTATTTAGCTTAGGGTATAAGGCCAAAATAAATTCTTACTAGGCGCTGAATATTTTCAGTTCCTCTAAATGCTTAAGGAAATAATTTAGCACTTTACCCCAAAAATCCCTGTTTCACCAACTTTGCAAGGGGCCCATATGGGGCCATTTTAGTTGATGCTGAAAAACTTACCTACGCCCTTAAGAACAATTTCTTTTCCAGTGTCCCAGTTGTTCACAAGTGAACAACAATTCAACTGAACAATGATTGTTTTAAGTATCTTTTCTAGGTTTAATTTTTCATTAGACTTCTGCAAGGATTCTAGTGAAGTTATTTTGAAATTTTGAAAGTTTTTGGAGACTTCTGCTTATTAATTAAATCAGGTATTCCATTTGGTTTGTTTGACTTGGGAACCCTTGTTTTTAAGGGTACTTATTAAGTGACGTGCAAAGAACATAATCAATTTGATTTTGGTGTTGACCATCTGGTGATGTCCATGTGTAGAGTCTTCTCTTGTGTTGTTGGAAGAGGGTGTTTGCTATGACCAGTACGTTCTCTTGGCAAAACTCTATTAGCCTTTGCCCTGCTTCATTCTGTATTCCAAGACTAAATTTGCCTGTTATTCCAGGTGTTTCTTGACTTCCTACTTTTCCATTCCAGTCCCCTATAATGAAAAGGACTTTTTTGGGTGTTAGTTCTAAAAGGTCTTGTAGGTCTTCATAGAACCATTTAACTTCAGCTTCTTCAGCGTTACTGGTTGGGACATAGACTTGGATTACTGTGATATTGAATGGTTTGCCTTAGAAATGAACAGAGATTATTCTGTCACTTTTGAGATTGCATCCAAGTACTGCATTTCGGACTCTTCTGTTGACCATGATGGCTACTTCATTTCTTCTAAGGGATTCTTGCCCACGGTAGTAGATATAACGGTCATCTGAGTTAAATTCACCCATTCCAGTCCATTTTAGTTCTGTAAAGAAAGCTGAGCACCGAAGAATTGATGCTTTTGAACTGTGGTATTGGAGAAGACTCTTGAGAGTCCCTTGGACTGCAAGGAGATCCAACCAGTCCGTTCTGAAGGAGATCAGCCCTGGGATTTCTTTCGAAGGAATGATGCTAAAGCTGAAACTCCAGTACTTTGGCCACCTCATGCGAAGAGTTGACTCATTGGAAAAGACTCTGATGCTGGGAGGGATTAGGGGCAGGAGAAGGGAACAGAGGATGAGATGGCTGGATGGCATCACCGAATCAATGGACGTGAGTCTGAGTGAACTTCGGGAGTTGGTGATGGACAGGGAGGCCTGGCATGCTGTAATCATGGGGTCGCAAAGAGTCAGACATGACTGAGCGACTGAACTGAACTGAACTGATTAAGTGACCTTATTGTGTTAGGACATTCTTCCTAACATAATTCTAGGTTGATTTTAGTAAAGCTTTGCCATTTTGCTAAATAACTACAGCTTCCAGGATTCATAATTCTTAAATATAAAATAAGTAGGTGTGCTGGAAGACAGTGTGCTCAACTATCTGGACATACAGGATCACATTTCTTTTAGCCAGACCTTTGGTTTTCTCAGAGCCAAACTAATACCTAAAAGGACTTGTGGTGGGGTTGGGAATGCTGGGGTGTTTCACAGTGTATCTTGTTGCACACAAGTTTTCTTTAGGTTGGCAGGTGACCGAAATGTCAGTCTAACCCATTCTGTGACCAACTTATCCTAACATGGGCATCCCTGGGTTAAGTGATGACCATTCTGTCAACTTTTAAATGTCTGACCTGTACCCACGAATCTTTGCAGCCTTTTGGCTTCCAAGACAGCCATGAACAATGGCCTTTACTTCACGTGCACACTAAAACAAATACACAGTAACTAAAAAAAAAGAAAATAGAGACTGAGGAAAGGTCTGAATCAGCAGACCTCAGAGAATGGGGACTGCAGACTGATGCCACGCAAAAGAAAAGCTGCAGCTGTCACTAGTCGTTCTCAGCAGGGAATCTAGGAAAGGATTCCAGATGGGGACATACATATAAAACCAACACAGTTCCCAATATGGAATCTGGAGACAGAATCAAGAGACTAGTTTTCCACTCAAAATACTGAACTGTGGAAAGCCAATTAGATCATGAGCTCAAACACACAAAGCACAGAGCTCAACCAAAAGGAACCTGCCAATGGCCCTTGGAAAGAGCAAGAAAGAAAACAAACTCAAAAGAGTTCACAGGGTGCCACGCCTGTGTTTCCTGCTGTCCCTGAAAGCCATGAGAAGTTCACTTCAAATCTCATTGCTACCACCTGTTAAAATCTAAAATTCAATGAAGTAATTCAAAAATGTATTGGGCTTTATTAGATGATTCATCATGGGTAGACAACATCCCATCTAGCAACTATAAGAGGGCTCCCAGTACCACACTTGTTTTGACTACTGTAGCTTAGCAGCATAGTTTTTTGAATTCAGGGAGTGTGACATGTCCAACTTTGCTTTTTTCTCAATGTTACTTTAGTTAGTAGGGTGGGGTCTTTTGCGGTTCCATACAAATTTTAGGATTAGTTGTTCTAATTCTGTTTTTTAAAAATGCCTTTGGTATTTTGATAGGGACTACATGAAATCTGTAGATTGCTTTGGATTTTGGAATATTTTAACAATATTAATTCTTCTAAATCAGAATCATGGATTTATTCTCCTTAATTGTGTCATCATCAATTTCTTTCATTAGTACTTAAGAGTATTCAGAACACAAGTCTTTCACTTCCTTGGCTAAATTCATCTTTAGTTGTTTAATTCTTTTTGATGCAATTGTAAGGGGGATTGCTTTAATTATTTCTCTTTCTAATAGTTCATTAGTGTGTAGAAATTAAATCAATCTTTGTATATTAATCGTACAACTTTACTGAATGATAACATTTTTGTATTCTACAACTTTAGTTCTAATGGTATTTTGGTAGACTCCAAGGATTTCTATAAAACGTCACCTGCAATTAGTGACAATTTTACTTCTTTCCAATTTGGATGCCTTTTACTTCTTTCCTTGCCTAATTTCTGTGGCTAAGACTTCCAATACTATATTGAATAAAAGTGGCAAGAGTGGGGATCCTTGTCTTGTTCTTGATCTTGGAGGAAAAAGCTTTCTGTCAGCTTTTCATTGCTGAGTATGTTAGCTATGGATCTTTCATATATGGCCTTTATTATACTGAGGGACATTCTCTCTTCACCCACTTTGCTAAGAGTTTTTATCATAAATGGATGTTGAATTCTGTAAGATGATTTTTTTCTGCATCTATTGAAATGATCATATGATTTTTATCAGTCATTTTGGTAATGCAGTGCATCACATAATTGATTTGTGAATGTTAAAGCATCCTTGCATCCCTGGAATGAGTCCCACTTGATCATGCTGCATGATCCTTTTCAAAGTATTGTTGGATTCAGTTTACTAGTACTCTGTTGAGGATTTTTGCACCTGCAGTCATCAGGGATATTAGGTTGTAATTTTCTTTTTTTGTAGTATCAATTCTTTTGTTTTGGTGTCAGGGTGATGCTAGCCTCATAAAGTGACTTTGGAAGTGTTCTTTATTCTTCAATTTTGTTTTCATTTTTTTGAATAATTTGAGAAGGATTGGTATTAAATTTCTTTAAATGTTTGGCAGAATCACCTGTGAAGCCACCTAGATCTGGACTTTTGTGGGGAGAGGGGGGGAATACTAATTCAGTTTCATTACTAGTAATTGGTCTATTCAGATTTTCTAATTCCTCATGATTTAGTCTTGGAAGATTGCATGTTTCTAGGAATTTATACATTTCTTTTAGGCTGTCTAATTTGTTGGCATATAACTGTTCATAATGTTCTCTTATGATCTTCTGCATTTCTGTGATATTGATTGTAATTGCTTTCTTTCTTTTCTGAATTTATTTGGGCTCTTTTTTTCTTAATAAGTCTGTCTGGCTAAAGATTTGCCAATTTGTTAGCTTTTCAAAGAACCAGCTCTTAGTTTCATCAATCTTTTCTATTGCCTTTTTAGCTGTTATTTCACTTACTTCTGCTTTGATCTTTATTATTTTTCCTTCTACTAACTTTGGGCCTTGTTCTTCTTTTTCTAGTTCCTTGAAATGTAAAGTTAGATGGTTAAGAATTTTCTTGTTTCTTGAGCCAGGCCAATATTACAAAGAAATTCCCTCTTAGAAACTGCTTTTGCATCATTCAGCGTAAGGAAGAGTACCCTAAAAGTATGAGAAAGGTTAGCACGGCTATCGTGCTATAATCAAATCAAGCAAATACTTACAAGGTCATTCATATTAGTTTGGCTAGCTGGATTAATTTCCTCCAAAAATTCTAAGACATAAAATGTGTATCTATCCATAAGATGGACTCCAACTGCAGGATCAGGTTGATGCTATGAAAAAGCAAAAGAAAAAAAGTACATGTCTAATAAGACATATGATCATTAAAACAAAATATTTAAAATATAATCAAAATTTCCACCTAAGATATAAAGTCTACATAAGTAATTTCAGAAATAGCTACATATTTCAACAACAATGCCATTTACAAACAGGAAAAAAGAAAATGTACCTACCGAAAGTGAATCTTCTCCCACTTGGCTACTAGCTAAAGCCATTATGTTAGGAGAATAAAATCTCTCATACATGGATGCTCCTTGACAAGTATCAATAATAAATAGTAGTTCATTGTAGCTGAAAGAAAAGTGATAGTATCTATGACATGAATCATGCTGTTAATCATACATTGATTAATATTTTATAATACTTCCATAAGATGTTTAAGTCATATCTTAATCATTTCATCAGCTAAAAATTTGAGATTTTTCAATAGAATTCCCAATATAAATCTATACTAGAAAATTTAAAGGTAAAATCATATCTGGGGAAACCACTTCAACAGAGTGCAGTGGTTGTACCACAAAGTGGCTGCCCAAACTCTTTTCCCTTCCCTTATCTATGACACATAACTCAGAGTCCAAACAAATGTTTAATTCAAAAAGCACTTCTCTGGCACTCACACAGTCCTAGAAACTGAGCTAGTTTTAGAAAAACACACACACACACACACATATATGACAGTCACCATACTCAAAAATCTCAAAATCTAACTAGAAGACAGAAACATAAACATGTAACTGAATCAGAATATGATGAGTATTACAAATTTTATTGAGGGCCTACAGCATGCCTGACACTAAGCTAGGGATGCAATATAGTCCTTGCCCTCACTAGTGTAGAGTCTAACAAAGTCAAAAATGTTCCAAGAGCACTGAGAAAGAAACAGAGGGAAAGGCAGGTCACAGAAAGGTGATGTGTCTGGCAAGATCAGTGAGAGATGAATGTTCTTTAACAAAGAAAGGAACAGCACATTCCAGCAGAAGAAAAAGCCTAAATAAAGGCACCTAACATAAAAACTATCAATGTCTGGGGTAAAGGAATAGTATGGTGCAGTTCAGATCTAAAATTAATTTGGTAAAATGGAGAGAAATTAGTTTCAAAAGGGTAATGTGTTACTTGCTCAATCGTGTCCAACTCTTTGTAACCCAAGGACTGTAACCTGCCAGGCTCCTCTGTCCATGGAATTCTCGAGACAAGAATACTGGAGTAGGTTGCCATTCCCAAGGGATCTTCCTGGCCCATGGATCAAACCTGGGTCTCCTGCATTGCAGGCATATTCTTTACCATCTGAGCCACCAAGGTAGGGCCAATCTATAAAGTATCCTGTGTGAAGTTTGGATCTTACCCTGTAAATCTGAACAAGCCATCAATGGCTTTTTTAAAGTGAAAGAATAACATAATCAGCTCTACATTTTAGAATGAGCTGCTTCACTGATGAAGGTGAAAATAGGAAGCAGATAATATTTTCTCAGATACTGAATCTAGGTAAACAGCTAACACTACACCCAAAAAGAAAGCACGAAATCTTAATGATATCTAAGCAGATGATAGAAGGTACAACTAACATGACACATTTGTTCTGAGACAAAAATCTGTGGATACTTCTGGGAATTAGGACCATCTAAAGGTTACGAGAGGCAGTACAATAAAACAATTAAGAGAGTAAGCTTTGGGACAGGACCACTTAGATGTGAATCCTAGCACTAGCACTTAAAAGCCATGCAAAGTTTGGCAAGTTATTTAAACTGTGCTCAATTTACACACTTGTAAGAATGAGAATCATAACGTATCTGCCTCATGGAGTCATTAAAATTAAACAGAACACCACCACATGGCAACACAGTGCCAGTGCCTAGTATACATTCAATAAACATAGCAGTGAATAAGATAAAATCAGTACCAAGCAAAAGCTGTCTCAATACTTCTATACTTTCTCCTTATGCTTATAATCCAGTATTTTGAATATTTAATTTGTAGCATAGCTGTGTATGTATTTCTCTTTTCTCCTATATTTTAAACACTTTGAAGGTGCCATAAGCATCCTATTCCCCTCTGTGCCATATGTTTAGAAGGTAAACCATAAGCATGTATTGAGCATAACCAAGTTAAAAGCAGTTCAACTGATACTTTATTTTTTTAATTGATTTTTGATTGGAGGACAAGTGCTTTACAATGTTGTATTGGTTTCTGCCTTACATTGACACGAATCAGCCATAGGTATACACATGTGCCCTCCCTTTTTAACCTCCTTCCCACCTCCCATCCCATCCCACCCGTCTAGGTTGTCACAGAGTACCTGGTTGAGCTCTCAGCATCACAGAGCAAATTTCCACTGGTTATCTATTTTACATATGGTAATGTTTATGCTTCAGTCTACTCTCTCAATCTGTCCCACCCTCCCCTTCCCCACTGTGTCCACAAATCCATTCTCTATGTCTGCATTTCTATTGCATTCATCAGTACCATTTTTCTAGATTCCATATATATGTATTAATATAGAATATTTGCTTTTTTCTTTCTGAGTTACTTCATTCTGTATAACAGGCTTTAAGTTCATCCACTTCACTAGAACTCACTCAAATCTGTTCCTTTTTATGACTGAGTAATATTCCATTGTATGTATGTATGTGTTGTGTGTGTGTGTGTGTGTATATATATATATATATATATATATATATACCACAGCTTCTTTATCCATTCATTTGTTGATGGATATTTAGGTTGCTACCATGTCCTGGCTGTTGTAAAGAGTGCTGCAATGAACACTGGGGTAAGTAAAAGTCACTCAGTCATATCTGACTCTTTGCAACTCTATACAGTCCATGGAATTTTCCAGGCCAGAATACTGGAGTGGATAGCCTTTCCCTTCTCCAAGGAATCTCCCCACCCAGGGACTGAACCCAGGTCTCCCACGTTGCAGGCGGATTCTTTGCTGAGCCACAAGGGAAGCCCAAGAATACTGGAGTAGGTAGCCTATCCCTTCTCCGCCAGATCTTCCCAACCCAGGAATCCCGACCCAGGAATTTAGAATTGTAGTTTTCTCAGGGTACATGCCCAGTAATGGGATCGGTCAAATGGTAGTTTTGTTCCCAGTTTTTACAAAATCTCCATACTGTTCTCCGTAATGACTGTATCCATTTAGGTTCCCACCAACAGTGCAAGAGGGTTCCCTTTTCTTTTTTTTTTTTTTTTTTTTGAGGGTTCCCTTTTCTCCACATCCTCTCCAGCATTTATGGTTTATAGATTTTTTGATGATGGCCATTCTGATTGGTGTTGAGGTGGTATCTTATTGTAGTTTTGATCTGCATTTCTCTAATATTTAGTGGTAATGGGGATTTTTTCACATGCTTATTAGTCATCTGTATGTTCAACTGCTAATTTAAATTCACTTAAGTCCATATGACAACTTTCAACTAAAAGAGTGCTTACCACAGATTACTAATAATATATCATTGTTAATGTGAGCTGCTACAAATTTTATACTAATACTAATTTCAGCATTTTTTCCAAAGAAGAAACAATATATTGCTATCACATGAAGAGTTCAAGACTGTGCAAAAAGCAAGAATAAATACAAGATAAGAAATAAATGTATGTTCACAAGCCCCCTAAATAATGGGGCACTTGGTTACTAGGAATCTTATTTTCTCCAAAAAGGATGAGAAATAACAACAGGTAAGATCTTATAAGATGAACTTTTTCCATGCTCTAAGAAATCTAAATTTTTCCTTTAAAAAGAATTCAGTTCATACTTCTGTAAAATATAATAAAACTGCTCCTAAATGTGTAATTGCTAAAAAAAGAAAATATAATTCAGTTCAATAGAAACAACAAACGTAAATCTAAAGTTAGAAGAAGTAACATAAAAATAAGTTTAAATCTCTTAAGATGTGTAAATCTACTAACCATGGAAAAATTAGGTACTAATTTATCTTATGAAAAGTAGTCATTTATTACCGTCTTTTCTGCCACATTTGTTCAAAAGCATCTGCAAGTTCTATGTTGGTAATTTCTTCAGAATCTTGAAATTTCAAGAAACCATTTCCACCATGTCCTTATAGAAAGGGTCAGAAAGATCAAACAGACATTTTTTTTAAATGCAAACTGCAAACATCTAGATATTAACATTCACTTCATTCATGGCAATATTTTAATATCACTTGTTATTGTATATTCTAGGGTTAAAAGTAACTAATTTTTCTACTATACCAAATAAACAGATAAATGATAGACTGTGTAAAATATAGTAGATATACATTTAAGAGCTTTCTTATCATTCAGTTTTATAAAAGCATATTTATACTTTTTCACTGGCTCCATTATTATGTCAGAAATGAGTTTCCATAGATAAACATTTCTCAAATACCAGGCAAACACTTTTGGTGAGAAAGGAGTTGAAGACACTAACTAGTCCCTTAGTAAGCTAGCACTGTTCACAGTGTATACTTGAAACATTGTAACTCTAGGAAACGCAGTTTTCACCTAAAAAATTATGTTTTTATAACCATCAGCCACTGTACTATGAGAGCTGACCAAAAGATCATGACATTCAAAATGCATGAGAGAGCCATGCTCTCTGCCTGGATACAAACGTTAGCTTTACTACTTAATGACTGTGTTACCTTAGGCAAGTAACCTTTCTATGCCACAGTTTCCTCAGCTGTTAAGTAAGAAATGTATGAGTAAGACCATCACAGCATGCCAATATAGGCCCTTTGTGCCAATTTTAAAAGGTACTTCCCACTGCCTATCAAAGTAGAAAAATCTATTTCCGTGCCCCCTCAGAATATAAGCAGTCCTATGAGCTTAACAGTGGTTAGTATATGCCTTTGTGGGACAAAAAATATTTCTTCCCTCATTAGACACAATTCTATAGCAGGGCACTCACCACTCTAGTCAGACACTTAGTGCAGCGCACAACCCGTAAGTCATATATGATAGCCCTGAAAATCAGCACCTAAATCAGCACCTAAACTTTTTCTGTAAACAGCCAAGTAGTAAATGTTTTAGGCTTGTGAGGCATTTGGTCTCTGCTGCAACTACTGGACTCTGCCATATATTTTGACAATATTTAAAACAAATTTATATATTTTGAGAATACAAAAAACAAATAGATGCAACTGTGTTCTAATAAAACTTTATTTCATAAACAGGTAGCCCTTCCATGGGCCATGGTTTGCCAGTTCAATCTTTAACACTGGAATTTCTCCCATACTTGCAGTTATCCTGAAAGAGTACCAACAGACTCAGAAAAAGTTTGCCAGCCTATGTAATAGGAAGGCTTGTAATTATGCTAATATAATGATAAAAAATGGCAATAGGTATTATTTATTGAAGATTACTATATACCACACAATATTCTTAATCATCGTGTATATTAATTCATTTCATTCTCACAACCTAAAGATTTAGGTACCGTTTTTCAGGGCTATCATATATGATTACGGGTTGTGCACTGCACGTAAGTGTCTGACTAGAGTGGTGAGTGCCCTGCTACAGCGTTGTGTCTACTGAGGGAGGAAATATAAATAAAACCTTTTGTTGAGTACATCAAATAAAGCCAAGCTACAAGACTATACTTCATCCTATTTGCCACAGAGGAGTGCAAATTTCTTGTACATGTCAGGTAGACGAAAATGAAGTTTCCTGACTTCATTAACTCTGCTGGGTTAATTTATAAAGTTTATAAATTGACTGAATTTTTAAAGTTATAAATAAATGCACCATGATAAAGAAAAGTAAACCACTAAGTAAGAGTCACTCTCCTGCTGTATGACATCTAAAAATCATTCTACCCCTGTTTTATCATCAGCTGGTAAGTAATACACTGCTTTCAAATTTCACTTCAAGTTGTTATACATTATGAGAAAAGAGAACTTCATAACAAACTATTTTGTCCAAAAATAATTTAAATAATTTAATAATTTCTTTCCATACAAATTCCTTTCTGAAAAAGAGTCAGCATATTCTATCATTAAATATCTAAATTGAAAATTACCTGTCATATAAATAAGAATATTGCTCCGATCATCAGAAAGAAGACGTTTTGACCGAGGCGTGCTAGATGGAATCCTCCCAGTTAACACCCGTAAAAAATTCTCCACGGTTACCTGAGGAAAAAAATGAGAAATCAGATGAAATAGAACTTGAGTAAACCTATCAATTGTTTTCCTACTTTTAAAAACATTCCTTCTTCTTCCTGTATGTATTACTCAGCATAAATTAAAAATAAAACTTAAAAAGAGAAATATAAGTCAATTGAAATACATTTATTTAAATATACACCTCAAAGTAACTTTGTTTCCATTCTTTACAAAATACTAAAAACCAACAAAAAACTAGTTTGGGGAAAACTAAGCTGATTATAAACTTTAAAAGTTCAAATGCTATACAAAGTATTGCCAAAAACTGAAAACAGATTATTAATCTGTCTTCACAGGCAATTCTTTGGGAAGATATAAAATACAGAAATATAAACAAACTCAACAATAAGTACTGCAATTAATACATATAACTACTTAGTCAATTCTAGATCAACAACAAAAAGACAGGTCTTTAATAAATCATAAAAATAAAACCATAAGGATAGATCCATAAATAACCCCCAAATTATGCATCTTTAATTCCTTAATGCATTTTGTTACTTAAATTTCATTAGAGGTAACTTTATTATGTAAAAAAATTCCTAACACTGCAAGCCAGATTTTCCAACCAGGAATTTCTGCATCTCCAGGATGCTTTGAAAGATATTTAAGTTCTTGGAAATATAATGTTAATTTCAAGTTTTATTACACAGATCTAAATTTAAAAAGCTGAAAATCAACCCAGCTTTCTTGTTCAACTCTTCCCTAGGTGAGTACGTAAGTGTCTATGTATCTGTGTCTATGGGTGTATGTATAAGTTGTTTGGTTTACATTTTCCCAGAAGACACCAAAATGGTGTTTTTTTAAACAGGACTTCTTGTTGGCTAACAAAGAAGGGAAGTACTTGGTCTACATTTTACAATGACAAAAAAAAAAAAAAACAGAAAAAGTCCAACATTCACAAACATTTAAGTGTTGAACAAACATTTCTGAGTGCCTTCAGAGGGCTGTAAGAACTCACTAGGTATAAGACACAGAAGATACATGTCCTTAAGGGACTTACAGCCTGGGAAAAGATACTAATTTCTTCAAAACAGGTCTGGGAACATGGGAAAGTGTGTCTTACTTTTGGTAGGCTTAGTAAAAGGGGAAGGATTACTGAGGAAAACTTCATCAAGAAAGACTTGAAATGTTAAACATACAATCTATTAAATTTAAAGTAAAGTTTCAAAGACAGAAAATATAGCACAGTGCCATTTTTTTAATATATTTTTAATCATATGTGCATAAAAACACTAGAGGCATATTAAATGTGGTTACCTTTAAGTAGTATCACTCATTTTAATATTTCCATAATTAATATATTTACTGAAAATATAAAACTTGAAATTTTAGATCAAATATGAAAAACAAAGAATACACTTACTATAAAAGGAAGCTGCTACATTAACCCTCAATAAAATAATACAGAAGCCAAGATAAAGTTGTTCTATCCAAGATACATATATGAAATTTTCATGCTGTGATACTTTTACTCATATATTGTTTCCTTAATATGAACTCCAGAAACTGCAGATTGTCAAGGCTACAGTGAAAACCGTACAAAGTTTAAAGAAAAACAATAAGATTATTTTATTCTACCACTATGTTCGAGCTTAAAAGTGAAAGCTACATTTCAAAATGTTGCCACATTAAACATTTTACCTCATAACTTCTATAATCCACTTCTACATCATCTCCATAGACATTCAGTTCCATATTCTTGTGACTATACACTGTAGCTGGTTTAGGATTTCTAGGGTTGCATGCCATATCATCTGCAAGCATCAGAACAATGTGGCTAGGAAAAGAAAATTTTAGTAAATATACCATTTCAATAAAACCAAAAAGTTAAAAAGATATACTTTATTTATATGCTAAGTCACTTCAGTAGTGTCCAGCTCTTTGCAACCCTATGGACTGTAGCCCGCCAGTTTCCTCTGTCCATGGGACTGATTCTCCAGGCAGGAATACTGGAGTGGGTTGCCATGCCCTCCCCCCAGGGGATCTTCCTGACCCAGGGATGGAATCCATGTCTCTTATGTCTCCTGTATTGGCAGGAGGGTTCTTTATCACTAGCACCACCTGGAAAGCCCATATTTTATTTATATCATGTGGCAATTATTTTCATTCTTTATTAAAAATAACCCAAAACAATTATTGAGCACATATTTAAAAGTGCTTGTATTAAAAAAAAATTTTTAATATGTACCTATGTAGTGTAAGTTTTAAAGAAAAGAAATCAGAACAATCTGGCATGAACTTATCCACAGAACTGGGAGTTACTAACTTAATTTTTTTTCTAATACAGTATACTTTATGCAATGTAGCAAAAGGAAGCTAAGATGAAAGAGCTACACTGAAGGCAATGGCACCCCACTCCAGTACTCTTGCCTGGAAAATCCCATGGATGGAGGGGCCTGGTAGGCTGCAGTCCACCGGGTCGCTAAGAGTCGGGCACCACTGAGCGACTTAATTTTCACTTTTCGCTTTCATGCATTGCAGAAGGAAATGGCAATCCACTCCAGTATTCTTGCCTGGAAAATCCCAGGGACGGGGGAACCTGGTGGGCTTCTGTCTATGGGGTCGCACAGAGTCGGACATGACTGAAGCGACTTAGCAGCAGTCCTCCCCAAACACTGCTTTTAATTTTAGTAATATCTGACACTCTCAAGACTTACAGAGTTAAACTGTGATAGTCCAAAAATTTTACTTTTCAGAATCTCAAATGCTTGAGTATGAAAACATACAATCCATCAGCAAGTGCAATCTCTGTACCACAGGAACACATCTCCAGTGCGATCATTCTTCACTGGCTCCACTCCATCCCCCTGACATCAGCCACCATCATCTCTAGATAATGCTGGACTAGATGCTGGAATAGCTCCCATCTGGCTGCCTGCTTCCACTCCCATCTCCTATGGTTCGTTCTCCTTAGAGCCACCAGAGAGACCTTCCTTAAACAAGTCAAATCATTAAACTTTCTCACTTAAAATCTTTCAAGGACTCCCCATGATAATCAGAGGAAAACAGAAACTCCTTACATGGTCTGCAAGGCTTAATGTGGTCTCTGTCTCTCTCTCTCTGTCTCTAACTTCACCCCTAACACCCATGTTCACTATGTTCCCTCCAAACTGTTCAGGAATATGCCAAGCCTTTTCTAATTCAGGGGCTACTGACCAAATTTAGACTTCTTTCCTTCCAAATCTTCCTATCATTCCAATCTCAGCTAAAGTACTCTGTTCTCACTACATGTTTTCTTTTATACAGGTCATTTACAAATCTGAAATCATTTCCCATCACCACCCCTATTAGAATATGAGCACTTCTCTGAGGGCAGGGGCTTTTTCTGTCCTTCACTGCTGTACCACTCAGGCTTAGGAATAGAGCCTGGCATATAGCAGACATTCAAGAAACACTCACTGAGTGAATGAAACGTTTTCATTCTTTGTGTACATTTTCTTTGAGAGAAAATTACAATGTCTCTCTTAAATGCTTCTCATCTTGACCTTACCATTAAAACGAGTGAAGATGAATCAGGCAATCCTTTATTCTACCATATATTTGAGCTTCCCAAACATAAGGGAAAAATTAATGTGGCATACATAATTAGTCTGGCAGAAGACAGCAAGAAGAAAATGTTCTTCTGTACATGTTTCAAATACACTAAAGTTCAGAACTGAAACATTGTGATTTTTCTTAAAAACTGGCTTTTCTATTTTGAAAGGGTTCCAACCCTGCCACATTCAAAGATCAGATCTTCAGCTGTTACTGATTCATTCTCACAAAATGGTTAAAGTTATTGCTCTTAAAATGGAAAATATATCTTTTCATTTTAATAACTTAAAATGATTTATATTAAGTTATTAGCAATCATACCTTTTTTGTTATAAAACCACTATTAAACAAAAATGAACTGACCTATAAATCTCAATATAAAAATAAGATTATTCCTTTAGGTCATGTTTTCGGTTGAAGGTTAATTTCATTCCTTGAAATTAAATGTCAATTTCATAAAGAAGTAGTCACTTTAGCATAAAATTATAAATTTAATCAACACTTTTCTGATAGATAATTTTGAGCTTCACTGTAAGTACTATAACCTTATGCTAACATAATCAATATATCATAAAAAATCATGGTATCTGGAGATAATATATGAAAAACCAGACAGAAAATAGACTGAATTTCAAAAGTTTACAAATCCAACCATATATTATAATGCATTGTTTCTAAAAGTTAAGAAATGTTCAGAACTCTTGTCTGGTGGAAAAAAATCTGACTTGGTCCAAGTGTCAAATCATTTATATATGAAAGTGTGTCTGACTCTCTGCGACCCCATGAACTGTAGCCCACCAGGCTCCTCTGTCCATGGAGTTCTCCAGGCAAGAATAGTGGAGTGGGTTGCCATTTCCTTCTCCAGGGGATCTTCCCAGCTCAGGGATAGAACCCTCAGCTCTCACGTCTCCTGCATTGGCAGGTGAGTTCTTTACCACTAGCACCACCTGGGAAGTCTCCATTTATATATATGATACTTAAATACATAATGAAACTAAACTCCTTAGGTTTATATTTCTTATAAAATTATTTGCTGTTGTTATTGTCAGTCACTAAGTCATGCCTTTGCAACCTCATGGACTGCAACACACCAGGCTTCCCTGTCCTTCAATATCTCCCACAGTTTGCTCAAATTCATGTCCATTGAGTCAGTGATGCCATCCAACCATCTCATCCTCTGCCGCCCTCTTCTCCTTTTGTCTTCTATCTTTCCCAGCATCAGGGTCTTTTCCAGTGAGTCAGCTCTTCGTATCAGGTGGCCAAAGTATTGGAGCTTCAGCTTCAGCAGCAATCCTTCCAATATTCATTATATTCAGGGCTGATTTCCTTTAGGATTGACTGCTCTGATCTCCTTGTAGTCCAAGGGACTCTCAAGAGTCTTCTACAGCATCACAGTTCAAAAGCATCAATTCTTCGACACTCAGCCTTCTTTAAGGTTCACATCTATACATGACTACTGGAAAAACCAAAGCTTTAACTATATGGACCTTTGTCAGCAAAGTGACATTCTTTGCTTTTTAATATGCTTTCTTAGGTTTATAAAACTACAAATAAACACAAAATTATAAATTAGATTCTAACAAATCTACCAAACTAATAATACTCTAAGAACACTAGCTCTATTTGAAGGATGACACTATTTTACTAAAACTAAATGACTGCTGGCTTCCCTGGTGGCTCGGTAAAGAGTCTGCCTGCAGTGCAGGAGACCCAGGTTCAATCCCTGGGTCGAGAAGATCCCTTGGAGAAGGAAATGGCAACCCACTCAAGTATTCTTGCCTGGAAAATCCCATGGACAGAGGAGCCTGGCAAGCTACAGTCCATGGGGTTGCAAAGAGTCAAGACACAACTAAGCAACCTCACTTCATTTCAAATGATTGCTCATATATTTAACAGAAGAAAGAGATAACTTCAGGCCTGGTTCTACATTTAATTTTTTCCTGTATTTTGATGTTCCACACTACAATATAATTTGATGATACAGAAAACATCTGCTCACAAAAGTATTTGCACAAAATGCAATTCATAACTTCTAGGCTCTGTTTACTGTTCAGAATAATCAGATCTGATATTTAACTAAGTCTTTGCCAACAGTCTTTGAACAACAGTTATCATAAGATCTAACTTGTTGTCTCTTTAAAATGTCTTTTTCACTGAATATCAGGCTAGCATCACAGCAGTTATTTAAGTCTTCACTGTGAATGTGTTAAACAATCACTGCTAGAATCAAGACCAAAAAAAAAAAAATCTACATTGAAGACACGCTACTACATTCCTATAAATAATGATAGCAAGTTGCTTTGTTACCTTATTAAAATTAAGATAAAAATCCCTCAAATATGTCCAATTGATAGAAGAATATGATATTCTTACACTCTGGAAATCCTATACTATCATGTGTTATGACTCAATTCTCTCACTTTATTAAGGTCCTGCAGAACCTACATCACACAAGCATAGGGTAACATGGCCTTCTCTCAATATAAAACCAAAAGAAAAGAGAAGCACTGAAATTGTATAAAGTTCAAACTGGGTTTGAAACAAATACAGTGCTTACTTATATACATAGTTTTCATACTGTTTAAATCATACATTTCCTCTTGTCAGTTAAAAAAAAAAAAATTAGAGGACACACTCATATATGTATCTACTAATCTGTTAGTCATATGTATTCACTACTTTAAATATATATAATATTAGTGAAGCATAACTTCTTTCCTTTACAGATTAATAAATAAATAAGTAAAGGGATAGTATTTTCTTCCCTTGCCACTATTTGTTGTCTGATCTAACAGAATCATGATCATGCTGAAACAGATTTTAAAGATCAATAAAAAAATAAAATTTTAAAACCTCTCCAAAAACAAGACATGAAACCCAATTCTAGAAATGTGTGAGAGGAAAACAATTCAAAACAAATACTTTCCCATTTCCCATTATTACATTTGCCTAACATTAAAGGAGGGCTTCTCTGGTGGCTTAGTGGTAAAGAACCTGCCTCCCAATGCAGGAGACGTGGGTTTGATCCCTGGGTCAGGAAGATTCCGTGGAGAAGGAAATGGCAACCCACTCCAGTATTCTTGCCTGGGAAATCCCATTGGACAGAGGAGTCTGGCCAGCTGCAGTCCAGGGGGTCGTGAAGAGTTGGACACGACCTGACTAAACAACACCACTGAACGAACGGGTAAGCCCTGCATCAGGGCTGCTCAGTCATTCTTTACCCTCCCCTCTGACATTCATCCTTGGCCCAGTCAGGAAGCAGCAACCAATGGGTGCAAAAATAAATTTTACATAGATAAAAAATTTTCACTGCTCTAGACAATTAGAGTACAGAGCCTCAAAAAGCATACCTTTTCATTTATAACAGGCTGCTACTACCATAATAACATTTTTTCACTAAATGATATTTAAATAGATTACCATATTGGTAAAAGTGTTTTTAAACAATTCATTGAAAATTGCTATACATACTATATCCATATAACTAATCAGATAATACTACCTTAGAGCATCTTTAGCAACCAGAGCTAGGCTAAGCTTATCTTCAATAATATCACCATCCTATTCTAGACAGTAGCCAAAATTACAGCAGCTGGAGATTTGAGGATCACAGGGGATCCTCAAATCTCTTAAGTCTCTGAGTTTCTGCTCATAAGCGTTGCTTTCCTTTCTTTAAATGTCTATATGTAACCTCATTAGAATGCTATAAACAGTTTCCTAGGACTTAACCACAATGCCTAGATTGCACATTTTGCCAGAAAAATATTTGCAAACATCATTAATAAGCCTTCTCTGGTACATACCTCTTCACAAATAGCAAGTAAATTTAAAAATCCTCTTATTTTCTCTGAGCACTAAGAAAGATATTCTTAAGAAATACGTTTAGTTATTCATTAAGAAGACTTGGATGGCTATGTTTCTTCTAAAGTTATCAGTTTTATCAGTTTTTTTAAAATATTTTTTACAAAGGATAAAATATAGACACACTACACTGATTGTGAGGAGTTACCACCATTTCTGTTCTTCACTTTGATCATAAAAGTCAACTAGGACAAAAATTAAAGAGGAAAAATATAAAATGGAGACTATGGCAGACAAAATGAAAGGCTAATTAACTAGAAGGTAATAGTAAATATCAATTAAAAATAATTCAACAATTTTAAAGCACTTGGACTGCAACGTCCATCCTAAAGGAGATCAGTCCTGGATGTTCATTGGAAGGACTAATGTTGAAGCTGAAACTCCAGTACTTTGGCCACCTCATGCGAAGAGTTGACTCATTGGAAAAGACTCTGATGCTGGGAAGGATTGGGGGCAGGAGGAGAAGGGGACGACAGAGGATGAGATGGCTGGATGGCATCACCGACTCGATAGACATGAGTTTTAGTGAACTCCAGGAGTTGGTGATGGACAGGGAGGCCTGGCGTGCTGCATTGCATGGGGTCGTGGAGTTGGACACGACTGAGCGACTGAACTGAAGTGAACTGAATGATGTTAACTGACATGATTTAACCATTCCATATTAAACTATACAAACACTATTTTACCCCAACTGTCAAATTTGGATTCCATATTGGAATAAGATTATGAAAAAATAAGATCAGAAGGTATGGGAAAACGGAAACAAGGTAAAGTAACAGGATGATGGAAACAAGTATCTGTTGAGTTTACAGTGTGATAGGCACTGTGCTGCAGTCTTTTCAGATACTTAATTCTCACTATATCACAACAATCTTGTGAAGACTATTTTTGTCTTCATTCTAAAGGTAAGGAAATTCAGTGAGGGCAGATCACTTGCCCAAAGCTGCATAACTGATAAGCAGAAGATACAAGATTTAATTTCATAGCCCACATATGTTCCACCCACTACTACTACATTCTTTGGCAGAATGGAATATGTTGCCTTATAGTGAGCAGAGCCAAAACCTCTAATAATTTCTATACTCACATCAACAAATATTAAGGGGACATCACGTTCCTCATGGGCTTCCAGATGGCACTATTGGTAAAGAATCCGCCTGCCAGTGTAGGAGATATAAGAGACACGAGTTCGATCCCTGGGTTGGGAAGATCTCCGGAGGAAGGGAATGGCAGGAAGGGCATGGCAACCCACTCCAGTATTCCTGCCTGGAGAATTACATGGACAGAGGAGCCTGTCGGGCTACAGTCCATGGGGTCACAAAGAGTCGGACATAACTGAAGCGACTTAGCAGGCATGCACACACTTCCCTCATATGACTCTCATCTCAGTATTTCCATTTTTCATGGCTCAATGAAATTTATGGTTTAAAATTCAATACAAACATTTTTAAACTTTTAAATAAACAAATCATTTAATTTTAGAGTTACAAATTTTTAAGTCTGTTTTCACCTTTAAAAAAAAAAAAAAACCTGCAAAAATCTTCCCAAAATCTTTCTTTAATTACAATAAAATCTGACAACGAATACTGAGGGAATGGAACATTCTGATTTCAACTTTTTTCCAAAACCCAACATCCGCCCGCTGCCTCTGTCAACACCTGCACTGCCTCCACCCTGCAGCACAGCCACAGCTGCCTGTGTCGCTGCCACTGTGGTACCCACTGTGTGACTAGGCCACAGTTTTCAATGAATAAAGGTACTCCTTTCTGTCATCACACATTTACGGAGTTTCTGAAGGTGAGTGAAGCTTACTGCCAAGCACAGCATGACCTTTATGAGGACAAGAAAGCTATAGAAATGTATTACCACTCCACCAAGAAGCTGAGTAAGAGCAGTTCCCTGGACCCAGAAGTGCTGAATTGAATCCACAAAGCATTTTCCAACTCAAGTTACTTTACATCATTTCTGTATTTAATTCTTTCACAGCCCTAATGAGTATTTTTTTACTAAATTAATGTCTTGCATGAAATGTCCAACTCCCACAGAAGTCACATACAAGCACATGATTTTTCTTATTACACAATCCAACCAAAATTATGAACAAAATTATGGAGAAACTGAAGAAATGTGGATTACCACAACAGTATTAATAATTATGTGAAGCAATGTGCAGCACTGCTCTTATGGAAAAGAAGGTATCCATGTTCCTGACTGTCCTTTTGATGAAAATGTACCATCCAACCATATTGCTGATGACCAGTTAAGTCTTGGGAAAATCAAGTTTTATGAAGAATATGGTTATTGTACAGATGCTCACTGTATGGCAAGTCTTGGAAGAGCTCCACTGTTTGCTGCCCTAGCAAGAAGGTAGAATGAAACCTGAAGATGTAGATCAGAAAACAAAACCAGCATGGAGCTTGTAACATCAAGCAATTTCTGTATTTAGAGAATATCACTCTCAAACGTGTCTGTGCTGCAAAGACTTCTGTGGTCAACAGAACTGAGGTGTCTGATGCTGTCTTGGCAGTAGAACTTCAGATAGGACCTAATTTGTTGCACACATTAGCCAAGAAGTTGGTTCAGTGAGTAAGTCTAATGTACCACGTATAGGAGTACTGAAAAGCAGTTTTACCAGGTTGTATGTTTGACAGAGCCTCCATGCCTAGGTTGCTATTGTTATTGTTCAATCACTAAGTTATGTCCAACTTTTTGTGACCCCATGCACTGCAGCATACCAGGCTTCCCTGTCCTTCACTATATCTCCTGGACTTTGCTCAAACTCATGTCCATTGAGCTGGTGATGCCATCCAACCATCTCATCCTCTGTCGCCCCCTTCTTCTCTTGCCCTCAATCTTTCCCAGCATCAAGGTCTTTTCCAAAGATGAGCTCTTCGCATCAGGTGGCTAAAGTCTTGCAGCTTCAGTTCCAGTATTGGTCTTTCCAATGAATATTCAGAGTTGATTTTCTTTAGGATTAACTGGTTTAATATCCTTGCTGTTAGGTTACAATGAACCTATTTGGACACTTAACAAAAGACTCTTGCTGTCCAGCATTTCAAATTTATCACTCCTCCCAGTTCCTGAAATCATACAATACTGAGTTATGTCTTCTTTGATCTATTCCCATATCAGAATCTTTTCAATACATAAGAAATTTAGAAAGCTTAGGTACCAAAATATGCAGTATAACATTTTATATTTTTTGGTGTTATATATAGAACTAAAACCCTGGGAACTATGAACATTCTAGGTCTTATGTGATTTACTCCTTCAGTCATTTCTTACTGAAAGCAGGGCCTATACAGTTATTTGCTTGCTCACGGTACACTTACATTTGCCCACATTCATAAGAGTATACATCAGGTTTACATGACCATTGATTTTTGTTAATTTTTTATCAAGTCATATGTCATTGTTGTTTAGTCACTAAGTCATGTCCAACTCTTTGAAACCTCATACACTATAGCTCACCAGGCTCCTCTGTCCATGGGATTTCCCTGGCAAGAATACTTAGTGGGTTGCTATTTCTTTCTCCAGGAGATCTTCCCGACTCAGCGATGGAACCTGTGTCTCCTGCTTTGGCAGGTGGATTCTTTACCACTGAGCCACCAGGGAAGCCCACAAGTCATATGATGTTATTGAATATTGTCCCATAAATCTCATTTGTGCTGTTATGAAAAATCTGCATTTTGAAAACCTACACTGTACAAAGAAGTATATCTTTTAACACCTCCGAGCAAAAAAGCTGTACAATTAATTTAATGTTTGCACTTTTGTGTGCCACAACAGGAAAAGCCTAAAAAGGAATGGGAAAAGGCTATTAAATATTTCCAGAAAGATCTTGCCTTTATCTTGTGCAGAATATAAAGAATATGCTCTTTAATTAGTAAGTATTTTTTAAAGGTAAAGATGTTTTGTTATTGTAGCTAAAAATTTTAGTCATAACATTTTTAAAGCTCTTGTCATTTTTCTACACCTACTAGAAGTTGTTCACCAGCTATTATCTTTGCTTGAAGTGTGCTTTTTTCCTTCTCTTCCCAAACTCCCTTTCAAAACAAGAAGTGGGTTTCTGTTAGTGAACTGAACAGACATCTAATTTTTATATGACTTTTGAGTTGTATACTCACTTGGATATTTGATAATTATTATATAATTGATCAACCGGTGATATGTATTAATGTGAGTTTGACCATATATCTACATTATCTTATAACATGTGGTTATAATTTTGGGGGCAAATAATTTGTCAGTGTTCATCAGTTCATAAAAACCTAGTGCAAGAGCTAAACATCTAATTAAACAACAAAATGGTCGGGGGGAGACAATATCTAAACTACTTCCTTGAGTAAGTGCAATCTACTGAAAATCTTCATCAGTAGATCAAAGTTAATATTTTAATATCTATTTTTATTAAATATAACAATATAGATAGAACTACAGAATATTAAGTTAGCTTTTACTTATCCAGAATAAATCCGAAAATATATTTGTAGAATAAGCTCCCTTATATGATCTTATTTGATTGTCTTTGCTTCCAATATGGTGGCAAAAAACAGTTTAGGTAAATTAATTTCTGACCCAATATGGGCTTTACTTTCTAGAATAACATCTCAATTTCATGATTTGAAGCCTTGGAGATGGATATAATTAAATGTAAGTTAATGGGTAGGTGTAAGGATTTAACGTCAGGTTACCTTTGACTGACTTATCTCCCACTCAAGCTAAGGCCGAATTCTTGGAAACCATTAATATAGAACTCTGTGAAATATCTTTTCTCCAAAGAAATTATGTTCACAAATGTTAATTTCACTTATCCTTTTTAACACCTCCTGAGTCAGATATACCGTGACAGAATTACAACATTATTTCTATCAAATTTCCACTAGAAATTCCTCACAAATTTCTTAGAAATACTTATTATTATCACCACTTTCCCTGGTGAAATGTCGAGTTGAGTCTGACTTTTTTGAGGTCACTCCCACTGCCACCAAACACTTCGGTTTTCCATGGAAATTATAGTTTCCTTCTCTGCCCTTTTCTCTCCCTGTATCTCCACATCAGTTGAAATTACAAAACTTGGCAAGTGTATTTGAAACACCATATGCTCTCAATACATATCTGCTGGTTGAAAAGGGGAGGGAGGAAGAAGGAAAGGGAAAAAGAAAGAAGGTAGGAAGAGAAGTAAATTAGTGTGTATTCCACCCCACCAATTGTCTTTCTTCCCTCCTATTTCTCAGAACAACCTAGCACCTACCCAAAATCATATGATATCAAATACATCAGGCTCCTTTTATTGCTCCCCCAGTACAGTTGTCCCTTGGTTGGCTGGGAAGGGGTTAGTTCCAGGAATCCCTGTGATTACTAAAATTACTAAAATCCACAGATGTTCACATTCTATATATAAAATGCCTTGGTATTTGCATATAACCTACACATCAACATTCTCTCTATATCATCTCTAGATTATTTGCAGTAATATCTCACTGAGGTTTTTGTTTGTATTTCCCTGATGCTTAGTGACGTTAAGCACCTGTTCATGTACTCGCTGGCCATCAGTATATGGTGGCTCAAATGGTAAAGAATCATCCTGCAAGGCAGGACACTCGGGTTTGATCCTTGTGTCAGAAAGATTCCCTGGAGGAGGAAGTGGCTACTCACTCCGGTATTCTTGCCTGGAGAATTCCACGGACAGAGGAGCCTGGTGGGTTACAGTCCATGGGGTCACAAAAAGTCGGATACGACTGAGCAACTAACTCATTTTCATTATATCTTCTTTGGAAAATGTCTGTTCAGATCTTCTCATTTTTAAAATTTTCATGATTTATTTATTTATTTTGGCTGCACTGGGTCTTTATTGCTGTGCGTGGGCTTTCTCCAGTTGTGGAAAGCAGGGGCTAATCTCTAGTCAAGGTGTGTGGGCTTCTCATTGCGGTGGCTTCTCTCGTTAAGGAGTACAGGTTCTAGAACATGAAGACTTCAGGAGTTGTGGCATGGGGCTCAGTTGCCCATGGCATGAGAAATTTTCCTGGAACAGGGATTGAACCCATATCCCTGCATTGGCAGGCAGATTCTTAACTACTGACCACCAGAGAAGTCCCCTCTGCTCATTTTTTGATTGGACTGTTTTTTTTACTATTCTATGGGTGCATGCTAAGTCACTTCATTTGTGTCCGACTCTTTGCAACCCTTGACTGTAGCCCTCGGTGCTCCTCTGTCCATGGGATTTTCCAGGCAAGAATACTGAGGTGGATTGCCATGTCCTCCTCCAGGGGATCTTCCTGACCCAGGGATAGAACCCAAGGTTATTATGTCTCCTGCGATGGGAGGCAGGTTCTTTACCACTAGTGCCGCCTGGGAAGCCCATTCAGTTTATGAGTGCTTTATATATTTTGATCATTAACCCCTTATCAGATATGTGACTTGCAAATATTTTCTCCCATTCAGTAGACTGCCTTTTCATTGTGGATGGTTCCCTTTCCTGTGCTTTGGATGCAGTCTCATTTTTTGATTTTTGCTTTTGGAGTCAAACCCCCCAAAATTCATCACTACAACTGACATCAAAGAGCTTACTGCCAGTGTTTTCCTTTAGGAGTTTAACAGTTTCAGGTCTTACATTCAAGTCTTTAATCCATTTTATTTTTCTATATGGTGTGAGAAAATGTCCTAATTTCAGTTTTTATATGTAGTTGTTTAGTTTTTCCAGCACCATTTATTGAAGAGACTGCTCTTTCTCCATTGTATATTTTTAGCTTCTTTACCATAAACTAACTAATCATACATGCATGAATTTATTTCTGGGCTCCCTATTCTGTTCCATTGGTCTATGGAACTGTTTTTATACCAATTCTATACTGCTGTGGTTCCCTGATATCTCAGATTATAAAGAATCTGCTTGCAATGCAGGAGACCCGGGTTTAAACCCTGAGTCGGGAAGATCCCCCAGAGACAGAAATGGCAACCCAATCCAGTATTTTCTCCTGGAGAATTCCATGGACAGAGAAGCCTGGTGGGCTACAGTCCATGGGGTCATAAGGAGTCAGACATGACTAAGTAGCTAACACTTTCACACTGCTTTGATGACTACAGTTTTATAATACAGTTTGAAATCAGGGAGTGTGATACCCCTAGTTTGTTCTTCTTTCTCAAGACTGCTTTGACTATTCGGGGTCTTTTAAGGTTTTATACAAACTTTAGGGTTGTTTTTCCTATTTCTGTGAAAAATGCCATTGGAATTTTGATAGGGATTGTACTGGGCAGTATAGACACTTGGGTAGCACAGACATTTTAAGAATATTAATTTTTCCAATCCACTTGCTTGTGTTGCAAGCACAACAGAAGTAAGAAAATTATTTGTAAAGGGTACCACTTACAGAATCAACCAAAAAAAGAAAAAAACTGACAACTATTCTAAAAATTCTACCAAAAACTAAAAATTCAAAATTATGAGGCATAGTTGAAAGCCATTAAACATATAATTAAATGAAAACATACCTTTTCATAAATGGAATGATTTAGTACCATAAGGAAGTCCACTCTCTTTAAATTAATCTACTGTAATGCAAATCAAAATCCCAACAGGGTCTTAAGAACTTGATATGCTGATTGTAAACTTAATATGGAAGAACAAGACCCAAGAATAGCCAAGACAGTTCCAAACAGGAACAAAGTCAAGGAAATCAAGTTACCAGATATGAAGATACTGTCAGGAATGAAGACACTGTGGTATTGATCAAGAAAAGCATCTCTCATTTCAGCAGGCCATACACAGTACTCCTATCTGTTTAGAAATCAATAAAGAAATTTCCCCTTTGCTCCATAAAACCCTTAATGGTCTTCTTAGTCTTACAAATGGATCTTATCTAAACCTAAGAGCATGACAGTAGTGGCCAAAATGTTCCTTTCCCACTGTCACTGTTCTCCTCAGAGCACATTTTGGCTTCTTAACTATTCTAAATGTTTACCTATTCAAGATATTATGTACTTCACCAAGTACATCACATGGAGCAGTAGATAGATCAGCTGCCAACGTGAGAATAAAACAAGAAGACTGCTCAGAATACATAAGGATCTATATTCAAACGTTATTATTTATATTTTTGCAAAATATGAGAAAAAAACTGTTGGGAAATGACACAAGACAAGAAGCAGAACACTCAAAAGTACAAGTTAATATTATCTTGACAATAACTACAATAATATATCACAAATTATTTACAAAGCATTTTACTACTTTTTAGTCCTTTTGTTCACAAAAAATGAGGCAAAATTATAAAATAAAAATAGTAGTAGAATAAAATTTTAAATATATATTATTGAGAAAGTTTTATAAATTAATGGTAATAGTTTAAAAAAATATCACTCAGTGACCTCCGTGTACAAAATTCTACATAGCGACACAAAGAAAGAAAGCTTTATGGGTAGGAAAGGACAGCATGAGGATATTCTAAGTGTTCTAAGAAGGATTAATGGTTAAAAAAAAATAGAAATAGGAGTTAATAAGTATTACATAGTACACAAAGAACAAATCAACAGATGAACGTAGTAAGTTATTATTAACAAAGCAGTGAGACTGAAGGCTGGTTGAAATTTATGTAACTTTTTAGAGAAACAACAGTCACTGCAGGTTGTTGATTGTGGGAGTTAAAAGATGAAAGCAATATCTGAGAAAGATAATTCTAACAGCTGTGTGTAGGATGAGTTGGAGGGCAAAAGACGCTAGAAACAAGGAATAAACAGCTACAAAGCTGCTGAAGTACAGAGGCACGAAGTACATGAAACATGAAATAATGAAGACTCAGACAACAGTAAAGCTATGGAAAAAATTAAAAAGTGAGAAAACAGGAGAGGCATTCATTATATTACTCAATTAATATGAATGATTTTCATAAGCACTACATTCAACATGTAGATATACATTTCTAATTAAATAAGGTATTAAATGATCCTTGTTCATAATTATACCAACCTCTACAGGACTGTCATAAGAATAAAATTAGATCATGTTATTAAAAGAATTCTCTAATTGTAAATGTTACCTAAATATTATCTGTTGCAATTTCTTAGGGAAGAGACAGCTGTGAAATAATAGAAATGCTCCAGCAATAAAATCACAACACCTGAATTCAAATTCTGGTTTTATTATTTAATGGTACCTTTAATGGACCTTAAGCAAGTCATTTAACCATTCTGAATAACAATTTTCAATATGAAAATGGCAGCTAGGGAGTTCTCCCATAAAGGTCTCAAGAGATAGATGAAATAATTCATTATAAAATGCCTATCACAGTATCTGAATTATGGTGGATAGTGAATGTATGCTGCAGGGCAGTGGAAAAGGAAGCCAAAAATAGAGGTCCATTTTGGCTGACCTTATTGGAAAGCCACAAGCATCTCCCAAGAACTATATCTATGGCCTTCTCCATATTATTTTAATGAAAAAATATACAAGAAAATTCCTGAAGTATCTTATTAATGCTCCACCTCACACAATACCCTCTTAAGTATAAGATCTAATTCACAGCAACCTAAAGAATTGTTAGTCAAAAGCTATGTTACCAACCTGATTTTAAAAACCACAATAATAGGCAGTTAGTGATTTTTTTCTTTTTTAATTTACAACATTATCAGAATTCACATTTATAATTCTAATATTTATTACATGAGAAAGAAGTTAAAAAGGACAACTGACCAAAAATAAAAAAGTGCATCCTGAGGAACTTAAACAGTAAGAAGATAGAGAATAAGTTGAAGTTAATCTGATAGAAAGAAATGAATCTGAAGACCCCTTGGTGGGATCATCCTACCCATGGATCCCAAAAGTAGGACTCAGGGAATAGTTATAAAATCCACTACAGAGCACTTTTAGCTCAGAAGAGTTTTTGAATCAAGATCTTAAACAACTATGAGCAAGCAATATTCATAAATATTTCCTTTCTATCCCAGACCAATTAAATTCCACTTAACTAGGGGCCTTTAGTATACTATCCACTCATTCATTCATTCATTCAAGTTTGCACAATATACTAAAGAATGTATTAGAATACAAAAAATAGTATCAGAAACTGCCTTGAAGAAATAAGATCAATACATACAAAAAAGTGCCTTGACAGAAATATAAATAAAATATTTATACAAGAAGGACCAAAAAAGCTTTAGGGAATGTATGAAGTGAATTTGGACACATGAAAATCTGAAAGGAGGGAAGAAGGAAAAAAACTATAGGCGAAAGAACAAGTATAAGGCAATGACAGATGCCAATACAGAGACTTATAAGAAGGAAGCATAAAAAACTGAAATGATCAGAATATTAGATATAGACAGACTACAAAGGCCTTGAGTTCCAGAATAAAGGACTGGTACTTTGTTTTGCAAGAATTTATGGATAAGGAGAGAATAAAGCTTTTAAATTAGGAATATTAATCTCATATAATTATTAAAATACAGAGTAAGGGGAAAAAAAGTACCAGAATAGCTACTGGACCATCACTGAATCACTATTCTATACAGCTGAAATTAATACAACACTGCAAATCAACTCTACATCAATAAAAAGATGAATTTTAAAAAAAGAAAAGCTACAGGATTTAACTATAGAAATTATTTATAAGATAGAGATTATTATAAAAACTCATATATCCACCCAGCTTGTGGTAGAGCTAAATAAGTATATACACATTTAACTCCATAAACTTAATTCTTATGCATTGAGACAAAAAATAAAAGGAGAGACAGATTTCATCCACCCAATTACTCAAGCATTTATTCCCCAAAGTCAACATGAGATGAGATGGGAGCTATGATTCTACATTCTCTCAGTCAGTCTCAATTCTCTTGTGCCTCTCACAGCACGAGCATCACGATTCTAGTGTTAAAAAAGATATGGATATTTTTCATATAATATGTCCTTTAATCTGAAGTAAACCACTTCATCAAATGTTCCATCAAAGAAAAAGAACACAGTATTTTTGTTCTAGCATTACTCTAAAACTGGCTGTGTTAGACTTGATGAAAGATAATGCTATGTTGTACTTTATGTGCTATTTAAGAAACCTGTAAGAATAAATGGCTCCATTTTTGCTTCACATACTGACTTTAGAACCTAACCTCTGCTTAACTCCTTTTCTCTTCCTCATCTTAAGCATATAAAGTATACTGGAGGTAGCAAAACAGAGATTTAGTCCAAAACTATTAATTTAGGACACAGAATTTCCTAAAAATAGTGAAATATTTCAGGAAGCTAAAACCAAGCAAAGAAAAACAAACTCTCTGTGGGTGGGTAAGGTTACAGAAAGCACGGCCACAAAGTGCAAGACAGCTGAACTCTGTGCAACTTAAGTGTGAACAGGGTAATAGACAAGTTGGAGGACAATTATGAAGATCTTGTGGGCACATCGTTTTGTTTTCCCCCATAACCATTAAATTCCCTCTCTGAATCAATATTTTGATATAGTATTACAAAATTCTGAAAACCTATGTGTTAAAAAGTCTTTTATAACACATAAATTTGCTAAAAACTAGATGTACACTTTAGAAGACAGAAATGTTCTTACTTTTAAAGTACGAACTTGTGTTTGCTTTGCCTAACTGGTTAATACTTTGGCCACCTGGTGCGAAGAACTGACTCATTTGAAAAGACCCTGATACTGGGAAAGACTGAAGGCGGGAGAAGAAGACAACAGAGGATGAGATGGTTGGATGGCATCACCAACTCAACGGACATGAGTTTGAGCAAACTCCAGGAGTTGGTGATAGACAGGGAGGTCTGGCATGCTGCAGTCCATGGGGTCGCAAAGAGTCAGACACAACTGAGCGACTGAACTGAACTCTACTGAACTGGGTAAAGTATTTCCCAGTCACAAGTTAATTTATCCAACATCTACTGAGCACCTACTATCCAGGCACTGTGCTGGATGCTATAAGTACAAAGTGAAATAAAATATAATCCTTGTTCCCTTCAAAGAGTTAATAATCTAATAAGGGAGACATACTATAATTAGTGTAACCATGTTATAATCAAAGTACATACAAAGGATACTACAAAAGCAAAGAAGGTCAGGAAAAGCTTTTTTGAAGAAGTATGAAAGTGAATTTGGAAGGTCAGGTAAAAGCTACAGCCGTGCTTTCTAACTTGGTTGTGCACAGAACCACATATAAAACTGATGTCTAAGATTCACTTCAGATTTTGTGAATTAGACTCTCCAGGGGTGAAGCTGAAGAATCAGTATTTTCAACAAGTACCATAAGTGATTCAGAATCACAGCCAGGTTTTGTTAGCAGTGAGCCAGAAGTATATAGACAACTATTCCAGGCAGAGAGAATATCTCAGTACAGTCAGAGTAAGTGAAATACAGACAGAAAATCAAAGAGAAATCAGAACAAGAATACTGATACAACTAATGTGATATTTCAAACAGGATCTAAGGAATTGATGTGAACTTCCACAATAAAGGGCAATCATCTCTGAATCACAAAATCATATGTTGTGGGAAATGATTTCTGACATGAACTAGTTTCTTACTGAAGTATATGGAAAAGCTAAATGCAAATATTTTGCATTAAAAGACAAAGTAAAATGCTCCTTTAAAAAAGCAAACAGTGTAAACAACATACAGTTACACTCATAATTTTTATTCAATGCAGTGACCAGTCATTCTTCTCAGGATACACAGGATTACACTGCTTTAACTTGAAAATGTTCATTAAAGTATAAAATAAATTCAAACAGTATTTTGAAATTCCAGCATTAAAACTGAAAACTGCTCTTAATGATTTTAAGTTTCCAGACTATCATTTCATAATAGCGTATTACTTTCTGACTAAAATTTACTTATAATTGTATTTTTGCTCTTAATCCAGGTAGAAATAAAGCAGGAATAAGTCATCAAGAAGAAGAATATTCACCATAATAGGTTAAAAGTCAAACAGAATCTATTCCATTGATCTCTGTTTGCTAAGCAACAAATAGTTCAAATCATCAACTATTTAAATCTCAAATTCATGCCCCAACAAAGACTTCATAATCAAAGATATAGAGAGGAAAGTACGAAACAAGAATAAGAAAATTCTTCAGAAACCTTGGGAAAAACCTAATATATAAAATACACACCATGGTTATACTAGAAGTCCTTCTAAAGCTTAAATTCTTCTAAAACTTAAATCATTTAAACAAATCATTTAAACCTTCAGTTCAGTTCAGTTCAGTCACTCAGTCATGTCCGATTCTTTGTGACCCCATGAACTGCAGCATGCCAGGCCTCCCTGTCCATCACCAACTCCTGGAGTCTACCCAAACTCATGTCCATTGAGTCAGTGATGCCATCTAATCATCTCATCCTCTGTCATCCCCTTCTCCTTCTGCCTTCAATCTTTCCCAACATCAGAGTCTTTTTAAATGAGTCAGCTCTTCGCATCAGGTGGCCAAAATATTGGAGTTTCAGCTTCAACAGCAGTCCTTCCAGTGAACATCCAGGACTGATCTCCTTTAGGATGCGGATCTCCTTGCAGTTCAAGAGACTCTCAAGAGTCTTCTCCAACACCACAGTTCAAAAGCATCAATTCTTCAGCACTCAGCTTTCTTCACAGTCCAACTCTCACATCCACACATGACCACTGTGAAAAACCATAGCCTTGACTAGTCGGACCTTTGTTGGAAAAGTAAAAGCTCTGCTTTTCAATATGCTATCTAGGTTGGTCATAACTTGCCTTCCAAGGAGTAAGCGTCTTTTAATTTCATGGCTGCAATCACCATCCACAGTGATTTTGGAGCCCAAAAAAATAAAGTCAGCCACTGTTTCCTCATCTATTTGCCATGAAGTGAAGGGACGAGATGCCATGATCTTCGTTTTCTGAATGCTGAGCTTTAACCCAACTTTTTCACTCTCCACTTTCACTTTCATTAAGAGGCTCTTTAGTTCTTCTTTACTTTCTGCCATAAGGGTGGTGTCATCTGCATATCTGAGGCTATTGATATTTCTCCCGGCACTCTTGATTCCAGCTTGTGCTTCCTCCAGCCCAGCGTTTCTCATGATGTACTCTGCATTTAAGTTAAATAAGCAGGGTGACAATATACAGCCTTGGCGTACTCCTTTTCCTATTTGGAACCACTCTGTTGTTCCATGTTCAGTTCTAACTGTTGCTTCCTGACCTGGATACAAATTTCTCAAGAGGTAGGTCAGGTGGCCTGGTATTCCCATCTCTTTCAGAATTTTCCACAGTTTATTGTGATCCACACAGTCAAAGGTTTTGGCATAGTCAATAAAGCAGAAATAGATGTTTTTCTGGAATTCTCTTGCTTTTTCCATGATCCAGCAAATGTTGGCAATTTGGTCTCTGGTTCCTCTGCCTTTTCTAAAACCAGCTTGAACATCTGGAAGTTCATGGTTCACGTATTGCTGAAGTCTGGCTTGGAGAATTTTGAGCATTACTTTACTAGCATGTGAGATGAGTGCAATTGTGCAGTAGCTTGAGCATTCTTTGGCATTGCCTTTCTTTGGGATTAGAGTGAAAACTGACCTTTTCCAGTCCTGTGGACACTGCTGAGTTTTCCACATTTGCTGGCATATTGAGTGCAGCATTTTCACAGCATCATCTTTCAGGATTTGAAACAGCTCAACTGGAATTCCATCACCTCCACTAGCTTTGTTCACAGTGATACTTCCTAAGGCCCATTTGACTTCACATTCCAGGATGTTTGGCTCTAGGTCAGTGATCACACCATCGTGATTATCTGGATTGTGAAGATCTTTTTTGTACAGTTCCGTCCTTCTAAAATTTAAATCATTAAAAAAAAAAAACCTAATGACTTATAAGGGGCTTCCCAGGTCACTCAGGGATAAAGAATCCGTCTGCCAATGCAGAAGACGTGGGTTTGATCCCTGGGTCAGAAAGATCCCCTAGAGAACGGAATGGCAACCCACTCTAGTATTCTTGCCTGGGAAATCCTATGGACAGAGCAGACTGGCAGGTACAGTCCATGGGGTTGCAAAAGAGTCAGACACGACTTAACTAAACAACAACAAATGAATAATAGACAGGACAAAGATTCATTTACCAAAGTGAAACCAACTGCCAACTAGTGCATAGTAATTCCCTGGAGGAGCATGTTTGGTATAGAAGCAATAGCAGTTAAAAATCAACAGATTAACTACATACACCTATTTGAAGAGAACAAATAACAGTAATCAGCTAATGACAAGAATAATTCTTATACTTCATATAACAAATCATCCTTTCTCAGACCTAATGTACTTTTTAAAAGTGATATTACCAAGATGCCTTAATTTCCAGATGAAATACAGGAATTAAATTATAGTTACAGTTATAGGCTATAGTTGTCAGCTTGTTAGGTTAAAATGATCTATTGACATAGACTGTAAATTTGTTTCTTGAGTCATGCACTGCTTCCTTTCTGCTCCTACAGCATTTTATATATATTTCTATTCACTTTATTTTAAGTACCTAAGTCCTGCAAAGAAGGTGGTACCATCACCAGGTAATAGCCAAGGAAACAGGCTTAGTATGGCAAAGTGACTAATCGAAATCACCACTGAACCACTGAACCCAGATTTCAAACTCAGATCTAACTGCAAAGCTCCTTCCACACTGCCTCACGTGGTAGAGAGGAACCATAGGACTAGATGAATCACACCTAAGTAACCAAACTGACAGCAGTTTCTTCTATGACTGCTTCCGAAGTAGCCAAAATAGATCTATCATATCTGACAAACCAAAGGTGGAGGACAGATATTTGCCGGTGGAGGTGTAGAAGCTCTGCTTAGTACCTGAGCTCCCTAATACAATTAGGGAATATACCCCTTTACGAGTCTTCACAGAAGGCAGAGGCGCCCTCCCTATACAGAAGCCAACAGTGCCCCATAGTCATTCTTCCCGTCAGCCCTGCAGCATGGATATGCGCACTTAATCTATGCTCTGCCAACGTGACATTCCCATCAAGTACTCTAAATTAAAAGCTGGAGATGGTAAGAAACTGGGACAACAAAGGTCAGATTTTGGCAGCAGTAGCAACATTAAGTTTCCAAAGGCAACAGTGGCAGCTGTGTAGTAGCTGAGTCTGCTGCTGCTGCTAAGTCACTTCAGTCATGTCCGACCCTGTGCGACCCCATAGTCAGCAGTCCATGAGGCTCCCCCGTCCCTGGGATTCTCCAGGCAAGAACACTGGAGTGGGCTGCCATTTCCTTCTCCAATGCATGAAAGTGAAAAGTCAAAGTGAAGTCGCTCAGTCGTGCCCGACTCTTAGCGACCTCATGGACTGCAGCCTACCAGGCTCCTCCATCCATGGGTTTTTCCAGGCAAGTGTACTGGAGTGGGGTACCACTGCCTTCTCCGGCCTTCAGCAATTCGAAGCTGCATTCCTGTCATCAGACTGGCTTTATGCTATGATTTTTAGACATGTCTCTTCTGTTACGTAGTCTCTCCTGTTCCAGACTCTTCAAGGGCTCAACCCTCCCAGCAAATTGGTAAACTAATCAATATGTTTTCAATAAACATCTTTTCTATTTGAATCAGTCAGAATTGCCTTCTGTTACCTACAATTAAACCCAGACTGAGGCACTGAATAATTAAATAAGGGACACTGAACAATTACACTTTATCAAATCTGCCTACCTTAGTATTTATTGATTGCTGTTGTATATAATTTGCCATTATAGTCTTAAGTTAAAACTACTTTATACATGACAGTGTGCTGTAACAATAACAAAATAACTTCAAATTAGGTTTATGTTTTTCAAAAATAACACAAATACACAAATATAATAACAGTCATCTAAAGGCAATTTTCACTGAAGCCCAGAGTTAAGCTTTATTAAGAATTCTTACCTGTCAGGAATACCTAGCCTCTTGACACTTCTATAAACAGAAAGAGTATTCGCAACATGTCGATAATTAAACCAGAATCTGGATGTACAAACCTAAAGTATCAAAACAAATATATTATTTGTAGGAATCAAAATAAAGTACAGAGTTACAAAATTACTTCTCTTTAAGTAGGATATAGAGATGCCTAAAAAGTGTATCATAATCAGGCCTACAAACAGCAAAGCACCTAAAGAATTGTCAATAAAACCAACCTCCCTAGAAAGAGGTCTTTCATAACTTGTCTTAAATTTAAAAAACTATTCAGCTTAAGAGAAAACAAATCTTTGTGGAATTTAATCAAATATTGAATCAACTTAGTTACTCTCAATTTATGTGATCTTATAATGTTCTTATTCCTAAAATATTAAATTCTTTAGAATCCAAGACTAGGAACATAATCTCATCGCAGAATAGAAGGTTATATACTATTCCTTTCACTCTGGATAGCTTCCTAATTTTAGTTGTGAAAAATGTAAGATAGAGATAAAAACAGAGCATAGAAAATGATTTTATATGCACATAAGAGAATGCATCATAAAGAAGCTGTTGAACTGAACAAAAAACCAGAAATGATTCCAACAAACTTTACACTTAAAAAAAAAAGACTGATCCCTAAAAAAGATACCAAGGATACAAGGAAAATGTAATGCGGTGCCTCAGAAGTCAGCCCGCTCAAGCATCTATTCCAAAGGAAAAATTAGAGACTGGGGTTGGTTGGTAGTGCACCTACTTGCTAAGCATCCTACCTCCTATCACATACTTCTACTGATGGTTTAAGTATAATAACAGAGAACATCACAAACGTTCTCGCCCCTGCAAGTGGAAAGGAACTACAAGCCTTTTTAATTACAATGAATTTTCGACCTGGAATCCAATAAGGAAAACACTAAAATTTTTGACTACATTAAAGAAAAACGTACCATATAACCCTAACAGAAATGAAAAACCTGATAATTATAACTTAATATGATGAACAATTCCATTCTGAAAAATGGGCAAAGAATGAGACCAAGCATTTCATAATAAAGGTATTAAAAACGGACAATGAAACTTTTAACAATGCTCAACTTCTGTCATAATTTTAAAAACATAAATCAAATTGATAACCATCCAAAAGCCTGACAATTCATATTATTGGCAAGGCTGTGGAGATTGAACACTCATATCCTACTTATGGGAAGGTAAACTAATATAAACCTTCTAAGAGGGTAATCTGCAATATACACCAAGATTTAAAATGTACTTATTTTTTGATTTAGCTCAAATAAGCATGTAAAATCAATGATCAGTGATCAATGCAAAGAAACAGAGGAAAATAATTGAATGGGAAAGACTAGAGATCTCTTCAAGAAAATTAGAGATACCAAGGGAACATTTCATACAAAGATGGGCACAATAAAGGACAGAAATGGTATGAACCTAACAGAAGCAGAAGATATTAAGAAGAGGTGGCAAGAATACACAGAAGAACCATACAAAAAAGATCTTCATGATCCAGATAATCACAATGGTGTGATCACTCACCTAGACCCAGACATCCTGGATGTAAAGTCAAGTGAGCCTGAGGAAGTATCACTATGAACAAAGCTAGTGGAGGTGATGGAATTCCAGTTGAGCTATTCCAAATCCTAAAAGATGATGCTGTGAAAGTGCTGAGCTCAATATGCCAGCAAATTTGGAAAACTCAGCAGTGGCCACGGGACTGGAAAAGGTCAGTTTTCACTCCAATCCCAAAGAAAGGCAATGTTAAGAATGCTCAAACAACCACACAACACTCATCTCACACACTGGCAAAGCAATGCTCAAAATTCTCCAAGTCAGACTCCAACAGTACGTGAGCCGTGAACTTCCAGATGTTCAAGCTGATTTTAGAAAAGGCAGAGGAACCAGAGATCAAATTGCCAACATCCACTGGATCATTGAAAAAGCGAGAGAGTTCCAGAAAAACATCTACTTCTGCTTTATTCACTATGCCAAAGCCTTTGACTGTGTGGATCACAACAAACTGTGGAAAATCCTGAAAGAGAAGAGAATACCAGGCCACCTTATCTGCCTCCTGAGAAATGTGTATGCAGGTCAAGAAGAAACAGCTAGAACTGGACACAGAACAACAGACTGGTTCCAAATAGGAAAAGGAGTATGTCAAGGCTGTATATTGTCACCCTGCTTATTTAACTTCTATGCAGAGTACATTATGAAAAATGCTGGGCTGAATGAACCCCAAGCTGGAATCAAGACTGCCAGGAGAAATATCAATAACCTCAGATATGCAGATGACACCACCCTTATGGCAGAAAGTGCAGAACTAAAGAGCCTCTTGATGAAAGTTAAAGAGGAGAGTGAAAAAGTTGGCTTAAAGCTCAACATTCAGAAAACTAACATTATGGCATCTGGTCCCATCACTTCATGGCAAAAAGAGGGGAAACAATGGAAACAGTGACAGACTTTATCTTTTGGGGCTCCAAAATCACTGCAGATGGTGACTGCAGCCATGAAATTAAAATATGCTTGCTCCTTGGAAGAAAGCTATGACCAACCTAGACAGCATATTAAAAAGCAGAGATATTACTTTGCCGACAAAGGTCCATCTAGTCAAAGTTTGGTTTTTCCAGTAGATACCAAAGGAACATTTCATGCAAAGATGGGCTCGATAAAGGACAGAAATGGTATGGACCTAACAGAAGCAGAAGATATTAAGAAGAGATGGCAAGAATACACAGAAGAACTGTACAAAAATGACCTTCAAGACCCAGATAATCACCATGGTGTGATCACTGACCTAGAGCCAGACATCCTGGAATGTGAAGTCAACTGGGCCTTAGAAAGGATCACTACGAACAAAGCTAGTAGAGGTGATGGAATTCCAGTTGAGCTATTCCAAATCCTGAAAGATGCTGTGAAAGTGCTGCACTCAATATGCCAGAAAATTTGGAAAACTTAGCAGTGGCCACAGGACTGGAAAAGGTCAGTTTTCACTCCAATCCCAAAGAAAGGCAATGCCAAAGAATGCTCAAACTACTGCACAATTGCACTCATCTCACACCCTAGTAAAGTAATGCTCAAAATTCTCCAAGCCAGGCTTCAGCAATATGTGAACCATGAACTTCCTGATGTTCAAGCTGGTTTTAGAAAAGGCAGAGGAACCAGAGATCAAATTGCCAACATCCGCTGGATCATGGAAAAAGCAAAAGAGTTCCAGAAAAACATCTATTTCTGCTTTATTGACTATGCCAAAGGCTTTGACTGTATGGATCACAATAAACTGTGGAAAATTCTGAAAGAAATGGGAATACCAGGCCACCTGACCTGCCTCTTGAGAAATCTGTATGCAGGTCAGGAAGCAACAGTTAGAACTGAACATGGAACAACAGACTGGTTCCAAATAGGAAAAGGAGTTCGTCAAGGCTGTATATTGTCACCCTGTTTATTTAATTTATACGCAGAGTACATCATGAGAAACGCTGGACTGGAAGAAACACAAGCTGGAATCAAGAGTGCCGGGAGAAATATCAATAACCTCAGATATGCAGATGACACCACCCTTATGGCAGAAAGTGAAGAGGAACTCAAAAGCCTCTTGATGAAATTGAAAGTGGAGAGTGAAAAGGTTGGCTTAAGGCTCAACATTCAGAAAATGAAGATCATGGCATCCGGTCCCATCACTTCATGGGAAACAGATGGGGAAACAGTGGAAATAGTGTCAGACTTTATTTTTCTGGGCTCCAAAATCACTGCAGATGGTGACTGCAGCCATGAAATTAAAAGACGCTTACTCCTTGGAAGGAAAGTTATGACTAACCTAGATAGCATATTCAAAAGCAGAGACATTACTTTGCCAACAAAGGTTCGTCTAGTCAAGGCTATGGTTTTTCCTGTGGTCATGTATAGATGTGAGAGTTGGACTATGAAGAAGGCTGAGCGCCAAAGAATTGATGCTTTTGAGCTGTGGTGTTGGAGAAGACTCTTGAGAGTCCCTTGGACTGCAAGGAGATCCAACCAGTCCATTCTGAAGGAGATCAGCCCTGGGATTTCTTTTGAAGGAATGATGCTGAAGCTGAAACTCCAGTACTTTGGCCACCTCATGCGAAGAGTTGACTCATTGGAAAAGACCCTGATGCTGGGAGGGATTGGGGGCAGGAGGAGAAGGGGACGACCGAGGATGAGATGGCTGGATGGCATCACTGACTCGATGGACGTGAGTCTGAGTGAACTCCGGGAGTTGGTGATGGACAGGGAGGCCTGGCATGCTGTGATTCATGGGGTCGCAAAGAGTCGGACACGACTGAGCAACTGATCTGATCTGATCTGATCTATGGATGTGAAAGTTGGACTATAAAGAAAGCTGAGCACCAAAGAACTGATGCTTTTGAACTGTGGTGTTGGAGAAGACTCCTGAGAGTCCCTTGGAGATCCAACCAGTCTATCCTAGAGGAAATCAGTCCTGAATATTCATTGGAAGGACTGATGTTGAAGCTGAAACTCCAATACTTTGGCCACCTGATGCGAAGAACTGACTCACTGGAAAAGACCCTGATGGTGGGAATGATTGAAGGTGTGAGGAGAAGGGGACACCAAAGGATAAAATGCTTGGATGGCATCACCGCCTCAATGGACATGAGTTTGAGTAAGCTCCAGGAGTCAGTGGTGGACAGGGAAGCCTGGCATGCTGTAGTCCATGGGGTCGCAAACAGTTGGACACAACTGAGCGACTGAACTGAACTGAAGCATGCAAAATTATGTATTCAAGGATTTTCACTATCCTATTGCCTATATTAGCAAAAACCAAAACCAAAAAAGACAGAAACAAAATCACTACCCATCAGTATTACTTTTTTTCACCAGGAATATGGATTATATAACTTTTATTAAACAGAGACAAAAATGTTTTAATCAAAGCAGATCCTGAAACTAAAATGGAATCCAATTTTCTTCTATCTCCCTCTGGTGGAAAGTTTTCTCAGTCATATTACAAGAGCAAAGGGGCATTTCATTTACCTCTAATCATCCAGTCAAGATTAAAACTAATTCAAACTAGGAGGGTCAGGGGGGAGGGGTAGTTGGAATATATATATACACACACACACACGTTTGTGTGTGTGTGTATATATATATTTAATTTGAATGAAATAACATTGAAAGAAATGTATGTTTTATACTTTCAACTCAGCCATTCCTGGTCAAATTTCATAATTTTCCATTTAAGAAAGTACAATTTACTGAAGTCTCGCTCTAGTAAATCTGAGTTAACGTGTAAGAGTGTTAGTTGCTCAGTCATGTCCAACTCTTTGTGACCCTATGGACTGTAGCCCACCAGGCTCCTCTGCCCATGGAATTTTCCAAGCAAGAATACTGGAGTAGGTGGCCATTCCCTTCTCCAGGGGATCTTCCCAACTCAGGGATCAAACCCAGATCTCCCCAGAAGCATTGCTGGTAGATTCTTTACCGTCTGAGTACCAGGGAAGCCATTAATGTGTAAAATATTGCACAAATATGAAAACAGCAGTTGTGAAATACTCGGTGGTAATTCTTTTTCACCCTCAGTTTCTCTACGGAGACCCAGGTTGCTGAGATTAGAGAGGGGCTATTTCAAGAACATGGAAGTTCCCAGAACAAGGAAGAGTTTAATATGTGTGTGGTATAAGCTAATGCTAACAGGCTTCTATTCTAAAGGAGCCTTTTGGAAATTAGCTGTCTGCACATAGGCAGTTATTCCCTCTTTTAAGAATTTCCATAGAGAGACTAACTGGAAGTGCTCCTAAGTTTCCTACACTTCCCTGGTGGCTCAGAGAGTAAAGAATCTGCCTGCAATGAGGGAGACCCAGGTTCAATTCCCAGGTAGGGAAGATCCCCTGGAGAAGGAAATGGCAACCCACTCCAGTATTCCTGCCTGGAAAATCCCATGGACAGAGGAGCCTAGTACACTACAGTCCATAGGATCACAAAGAGTCAGACACGACTGAGCAACTAACACTTTAGTTTTCTACAAAACAAGTTATCCTCTCAAACTGGTGGATCATGGCCTGCTACTTCACAGTTTTGCCCAATTCAAGTGATCACTGAAACCTCTCTTCTTATCATGAGCAGCTTTTGTTCAATTCCTTTATAAAATCTCTTATCAGGTGGTAGCATATAAAAGGTATTTGTTCCTGAAGAACAAGAAAATGAGTCATGAACCTGAACAACAAGGAAATGAGTCATTAGACATGTTACTATTCTATTTAATCACAATAACATAAAATTAATCTGTCTTCTTCTAAACATTTCTGTATAACTTGAATTTTCTACAATGATCATTTATTTTTGTAAACAAAAAATAAAAAATTTTTTAAGAAAATAGCCAAAGTAGAGAGTTTCTATAAACTAACATTATAGATAAGAAATATTCAATGTAAGTTACTAGTTTCTGTCATTAGAATACCACTACACTTTATAAAATACTTCCTTTAACAACAGGATCTCTAGCTTATCTTTCTATTTATTTACACATCACCACTTGACAGATATATTGGAAGCAAAGAATATTATTTGTTGATGTGGTCAATTAAATATAGCCATAATTTCTGTTACAAGAAATAAATTTTACTCTTAAGAATTTGATTCACACAAAATTTCTCAGACATATATCTAATGTAAACAAACAAGACAAACCTTTATAGAATACTTACCAAAACTGCCCAGTTGTTTGTATGGCCACTTCTAAAGAACTGTTCTGCTTGATCCTAGTAATCAAATAACAGCAGAAAGATTAGAAGAAAGTCAAATTTCCCAGAATAAAGACTGATAAAGGGCAGTTAAGATACATGGAATTTTTAGTTACAATAAGTCATCACCACACAAGTTTATAAATATTCTAGTATTTGACTTTATGAAAGACAAAATAATTTTATTTGAGGGATTATTGTGAGAGGGGCTGTTTTTAAACATTTTATCTCAAATACAGTTAGCTCTTCCTCATATGCTTCCAGTTTTCCATTCAGTCTTTAAATTGTGAATGACTTATTTCATGTCTTCATTCTACACATAACAATATCCTTCCTGCTGAATAGGAATGAATATTGAATGCTTCCTATTGTTTTATTTGAACTCACCAATATATCTGATTGAATACATTCTCTAGCATACTTCCATGTACCATTTTACTATCTGTTAGAGTAAATCTTAATTACATTTGCCATCATGGAACATTAAAAATCTCTACATCCAGTACCATCCAGACATCTAATGAATATGATTTTTATTATGCATTAAAATAACAGTGAATATAAACCATAATGATCTCAGATCTGCTCCTAAACAGCATTAATTATGAGAACAATCAGACTGCCTGGATTCAAATCTGGACCCTACTACTTACTAGCTGTATAAACTTAGGAAAGCTGCTTAACTTCCTGTGCTTCTGCTTCCCCATCTTTAAAATGGTAGCATTATCTGACACACAGAATGTAGGAATGGTGATTGGACAATAATAACTACAAAACAAATATTAGCTCTTTTAATTTTCATCTAGGAAGAAAATTTCCAGAAGAATGAAATTAAAAAATCACTCGAGTGCATGTGTCTGTGTTATATATATACCTGTTATGGCTTATGGACAATCCAGAATGAACTTTTTGGCCAACCCAACCCAATATATATCTCTTTTTAAACTACTCAACAATTGAACAGATGCTAAAGAAAACAACATGCATTAGTGAGCTAGGAATCTGAAGATCTGGGTTTCAGCCCAGATCCTATCCCTTACCTGGCTGTGAGACTAGACTAAGTCATTTAGCTCTCTGGACTTGATTTTCCTCATGTAGAAATGAGAGCTGACCGAATAATCTCTAATGTCCCTTCTAGCTCCAAAATTCTCACATTTTTAAGACTTCAGTGAAAAAAATTAAGATGTCAAAACTCTTTTGTGGTTGTTAAGATAATATAGACACTGCAAATTTATTCAATCCACATATGGTTAGTGGAGCACCTATTATGTGCCAGGTACTATGTAAAAAAAAAAAGCATGCTGCTTTCTCTCAAGAATCCCTGAGGTCAATAAAGACAAGCATGCAAACATTTTACACTACAATATAACATTCATTCATTCATCACATTCACGCGCCAGCTGTTCTACTGTTCTCAATGCTCAGAACACAACAATGGGCGAAACAGTGCTAGTACTTGCCTCCAAAGACGTTACTAGCCACACATCCAACAGATAAGGACAAACTACAAATTCTCTAAAGGTAAGATATACAGTATCATAAAAGAGTACAACAGGGGGACCTGGCCTGATCAGGGAATGGGAGGGGGAGCCCAGCAGGGATGGCGGGGGAAGTTTCTTCAGAGAGATTTGGGTGACAATTCAACAGATAGAGAGGGAAAATAATTCCAGACAGAGAGAACATTATCCGATTGGCAGAGGGGACCTTAAAGGTTCTAGAAACTAAAAGGAAGATTAGCATAACTAGAAGTTTTAAAGAGAGAGAGGGGAGATAGAACCAGAGGTACAGGCAGGAGCCTATGGGTCATAACCAAGATTTGGCTCTTTATCCTTAAAACAACATTAAGGTATATATATAGGTGACATGGTCAGATTTGTGTACTTAAAAGTTACACTGTCTGAGGCTTGGAGAACAGACTGCATTGAAGAAAGAATGACCTGAGGCAAACCAAGCAGGCAGCTATTGCCCTATAAATGAAAGATGATGGAATAATAGTGAGTACAAAGTATACATGGGTTATAATATGATAGATGAGAGCTATACTAGCCAAGTGCACACAGTACAACAGTAAATGCAAAATACAGAATAGGGAAAGGTTCTACAGGGGTTAGCTTTCACTGCATTTTAGTAAATAAGCAAACAAAGAAACAGGAAGAATAACACATCAGAATGTAAAAAAACACAACTATATAACTACAAAAAACAGTAATAATATCCAAAACAAACTATACAGAATAATCTGCTAGAATATATAAGAAAAATAGAATTTCTATACATATTTATATTATCTAGACAACATGCTTCATAGTGAATATATAAATTAGCGATAATTCATGAATATAAAGAAAGCATGTGCATGCTTTCTTTTTAAAATGGTAGAGTTGCATATTTAAAAAGCTTTCAGCATTAGTCTAAGCTCAACGTCTGAGATCCGTCCTGGGTGTTCATTGGAAGGACTGATGCTAAAGCTGAAACTCCAATTCTTTGGCCACCTCATGCAAAGAGTTGACTCATTGGAAAAGACCCTGATGCTGGGAGGGATTGGGGGCAGGAGGAGAAGGGGACGACAGAGGATGAGATGCCTGGATGGCATCACCGACTCGATGGACATGAGTTTGAGTGAACTTCGGGAGTTGGTGATGGGCAGGGAGGCCTGGCCTGCTGCGATTCATGGGGTCGCAAGGAGTCGGACACGACTGAGCGACTGAACTGACTGACTAACGTCTGAGATGGTGGGGAGAATGGGTTCCTATATGAAGACTGGAAAGTAGGCAGAGACTAGATCATGATGTTTACACTTTACTCCTTGCAAAAACACTGAAAGGATGCAATCTGAAGAATAATCTGATCAAACTTACTTTGATGAAGACTAAAGAGAAGGAATTTGGAAGCCTGAAGAAAACAAGATAAGGTTACTGAAATAGTCCAGGCAAGAAAAGACGAGGGCCTGCATCAAGCGAGTGGAACTGAAGAAGTGAAAGCAATTTTAAATATTGAGAATACAGAATTTAGTGATGATTAAAATGTGAAATAAAGAGAGGAGTTCATTTTTTTTTTTAATCCTAGGTTTCCAGCATAGGAGAAACCCCACAAGGAGGTGGGGTAGGTCCGAATATAAAACTTTGGACACAAATTTTCAAACGTCTGCTATTCTGAAAAATTATGCTAGAGATGTAGGCGGCAGAACTGGACGAAGGTATTATCAGAGTACATGGGAGAGTAAAGGCTTTATATCTGGCCAGAACTTAGTGTGAGCCAAAAATAAAACACTGTACCCATCTGATTCCTAGTAGAACGTTGTAGCTTGGTAGCTGGGACGTAGGCGCGGCACTCTAGAGCTGACCTACTAGGGACTGCACGCTCTTCGGAGCAAAGGATCAGGCCCTCTCCCGCCGCCCAGGACTTGATTCTTTTCATTCGCCATTTTAAAAGGTTGAAACAGACAGTCACCGTCCTCTTCCGTTCCCTGCGACACCCTCCCCACAGCACAGTCATCTTAATAAGAGGCTGATGGGTGATTCCAGGAGACTTCGCTCCGTGGCTGTGTATCGGACATCTGCTGGACGCTTAAGGCCACGACACAGCTGTCCCCCGCAGGGCCCTGTTGTTCAGAGGGCCTGACTCCTACCTCGATCTGACTAGCGGCCAAGCTGCCGAAGGGTAAGAGCAACAACCCTGCCAGGGTAGTCAAACCCCGGCTGAGAAAACAAGTGTCGACCATGTTTGCCGGCTTCAGCGCACCCGGAGAGGCGGGGCGAGTGCCGTAAAGCAGCGCGGGGCGGGGTTTGCGTAGTTTTTTTTCCTTTTCTTTGCGACACCTGCCCCGCCTCCTAGAGAGAGGCCCCCTCGCCAGCTTTCAAAAGCCCGCGCTTTCCGCAGTCCTTGCGTTTGCCGGGTAGCAGGGACTGAGTCTGACCCTTGAAGTAAATTTTCAGGTTTTGTATTATAAAATGGGCGTTTTAAAACTTTTTTGAAAAGCAGTGGAGAAAAACTGTGAGCCTATAAACCTTAAGAAGCTATTATTTCCTTTTTTGGTTAGTGTTGCCCATTCTTTGACTATATGAAACATGATGTGATGTGGAGGAGTAAGCTTTGGGGTACAAAAAAGTGGTTAATTGGATCAATTGCAAATGAAAACATGGGTGAGCGCTCCAACTATTATATTTGGGGTCTATTATCTGTTAAATGTATGAACATGGAGAAATTAGTTACATTTTTATTTTGTAATTATAGAGCTAAAACATAGAGTCTGAGGATTTAATAAATCGTGTGTATTCATTCCGTTTATTATATTCATTTAGTTTGCATCTAGCATGACATAAAAGTATTTATGCTGCTTCACAATCTTAGTAATTTTAACATTTAATGTGACATGGATATCTGAACCTTACTGAGGCCTCAGCCAAAGTAACTGCCCATCTTCTGGGCAATACACAGTCTCTAAATTTTAGTATTAATATTATAAAGAGTTATCTTTGGACAGTTTTTTTACATTTATGAATTATTTTCTTTGGATAATATTCCTGGAATGAGTATCTTGAGTCAAAAGACACAAAAGCTTTAGTGGCTTATGAATGATGTTGCTTTCCAAAGTATACTAATTTACAATGCCATCAAAATATGCAACTGAACACCAAAGTATACCTTTTTTTCCCCTCTCAATTCCTTGGTGTAAAATGTTACCTAAGGTAGTTCTAGTTCTTTAATTACCATCAAGGCCTTATGCTGTGGGGTTTTTTTAATAAAATATCTGTATGCCCTCTAATGTAAAATTTATGTTCATAGCTTTGTTTTACATGTGCATTTGAATGATACCTTTATAAAGAAGTGATATTGACCCTTGCCATAGTTTATGCTGTTGCTTTTCCCAGTATCTTGTCTCTCTTTCTATTTTGTTTCTTTTGCTTTTGCACTTTGTATGACCTTTAATGTCAGGCTTAAATCAGATTTCAGGCTTTCTCTGATGAAGATAAGAAAGTTAGCACATGTCCAGCATGTCTTGTACCTGAATGCTTCAAGTTCATTTAGGTCTCAAATCAAAAGTTTTATTTTCTTTTAATTTTATATTTAACTCTTCAACTATCTGGAATATATTTTAGTATATTCTATACCTCATGCAAAGAGTTGACTCATTGGAAAAGACTCTGATGCTGGGAGGGATTGGGGGCAGGAGGAGAAGGGGATGACAGAAGATGAGATGGCTGGATGGCATCACTGACTCAATGGACGTGAGTCGGAGTGAACTCCGGAAGTTGGTGATGGACAGGGAGGCCTGGCGTGCTGCAATTCATGGGGTCGCAAAGAGTCAGACACGACTGAGCAACTGATCTGATCTGATCTGATCTGATAAGATTTTATAAGATGTCAATTGCTGCAAAACAAACCACCCAAAACTTTGCGGTATGTCCATACCTAGATACACAAGGATGTAGAAACGGAGACATGATTCTGTGGGAGCCATTGCAATAATGATCTACCAGTACTTTTATCAAAATTAGTATTTAATTATCCAATATAATTTTCTACATAATGCTAACCTTTCTTATTGACTCCTGATATCTTTTCTATTAAATTCTTATAAGAAATAGAATATTTCTGGACTCTTTTCAATTAAAATAATTGTCTAGTTTGGGGCCAGAGGTATGTTATTTTAATTATTGTTGCTTTTTCATGTTTTGGTATTTGGCCATTAGGGCTAACCATTTCAGTATACTTCATTTTTCACAAAATTCTTTGATTAATTCTCCTGGTAATTTTCCAACTGAATTTTATAATAATATTTATAAAAATTACTATTTGGGGTTTTTTCAATGGGATTATGAAAATCTCTTAAGTTTGAGAGAAACTGACATCTTTATCATAGTCTCTTATTCAAGAATATCATTAGTTCGGTTCAGTTCAGTTGCTCAGTCGTGTCCGACTCCTTGCAACCCCCTGAATCGCAGCATTCCAGGCCTCCCTGTCCATCACCATCTCCCGGAGCTCACTCATATTCACGTCCATCGAGTCGGTGATGCCATCCAGCCGTCTCATCCTCTGTCGTCCCCTTCTCCTCCTGTCCCCAATCCCTCCCAGCATCAGGGTCTTTTCCAATGAGTCAACTCTTCGCATGAGGTGGCCAAGGTATTGGAGTTTCAGCTTCAGCATCAGTCCTTCCAATGAACACCCAGGACTGATCTCATATTTTCATTTATTTGTGGTTCCTTTTTCAACTTTCTCAGTAAAACTTTAAGTCAAAGGTCACTAAATTAAGCTACTTTGTAAGCATTTTTAACATTTGTTGTTATTCTTACTAGGTTTCTTTTATATTATGTAGGAAGTTCAGTTCAGTCACTCAGTCATGTCCGACTCTGTGACCCCATGAACTGCAGCATGCCAGGCCTCCCTGTCCATCACCAACTCCAGGAGTTTACCCAAACTCATGTCCATTGAGTCAGTGATGCCATCTAATCATCTCATCCTCTGTCATCCCCTTCTCCTCCTGCCTTCAATCTTTCCAAACATCAGGGTCTTTTCAAATGAATCAGCTCTTCGCATCAGGTGGCCAAAATACTGGAGTTTCAGCTTTAACATCAGTCCCTCCAATGAATACCCAAGACTGATTTCCTTTAGGATGGACTGACTGGATCTCCTTGCAGTCCAAGGGACTCTCAAGAGTCTTCTCCAACACCACAGTTCAAAAGCATCGATTCTTCAGCACTCAGCCCTCTTTGTAGTCCAACTCTCACATCCCATACATGACCACTGGAAAAACCATAGCCTTGACTAGACAGACCTTTGTTGACAAAGTAATGTCTCTGCTTTTTAATGTAGGAAACACATAGATAAATGATTATAAGTAATATCTATAATACTATGTATTCTGATCAGTTATTGTTGATATGCAGGTCATATTTTGTGTCCAGCTGCTTTTTCATTATTTTAATAAGAATTATTTAATAATTTTAATACTCAAAATTATTTAAAACTTTTTTGAAAGTTGCTTTGGCTTTCCTAGTTTTACAATAATGTTATCTGAAAATTATCTTTTTTCTCTTCCTTTCCAATATTATTGCTTATATTTCATTTTCATGGTTTATGTTATGATTTTAATATAATTAATAATATTGACAACAGAAGACTTGAAGATTTTCTTGCTTCATTTTAATTTTAAAAGAATGGCTCTAGCACTTTTCCATTAAGTCTGCCATTAGCTCTTGGATTTGAATAAATACTCATTGTTACGTGAAAGAAATAGATTTCTATTTCTCTTTTTTCACTGAATAACTAATTTTCAAGTATAGAGTGGGCAGTTTCACACTTTAATGTAGAACACATGAGCAGTTTTAAACTCCACTCGAAGTGGGAAATAATAATTTTTCAATCTGTTAATATGTGAAATAGCATAGTTTAAAAGTTGACTAGAATTGTTAGCCATACTTGTAGATAGAAAAGCTATGACAAACCTAGAAACCTTATTAAAAAGCAGAGACGTCACTTTGCCGACAAAGGTCCATATAATCAAAGCTATGGTTTTTCCAGTAGTCATGTACATATGTGAATTGGACCATGCTGCTGCTGCTGCTAAGTCGCTTCAGTCGTGTCCGACTCTGTGCGACCCCATAGACAGCAGCCCACCAGGCTCCCCCATCCCTGGGATTCTCCAGGCGAGAACACTGGAGTGGGTTGCCATTTCCTTCTCCAATGCATGAAAGTGAAAAGTGAAAATGAAGTCGCTCAGTCGTGTCCGACTCTTGGCGACCCCATGGACTTCAGCCTACCAGGCTGCTCCATCCATGGATTTTCCAGGCAAGAGTACTGGAGTGGGGTGCCATTGCCTTCTCCATAAAGAAGGCTAAATGCTGAAAAATTGATGCTTTCAAATTGTGATGTTGGAGAAGACTCCTGGGAGTCCCTTGCACAGCAAGGAGATCAAGCCAGCCAATCCTAAAGGAAATCAATCCTGAAGATTCATTGGAAGGACTGATGCTGAAGCTGAAGCTCCAATACTTTGGCCACTTTATGCAAAGAGCCGACTCATTGGAAAAGGCCCTGATGCTGGGAACGATTGAGAGCAGGAGAACAAGGGGGCAACAGAGGATGAGATGGTAAGATGGCATCATTGACTCAATGGACATGAGTCTGAGCAAACTACAGGAGATAGTGAAGGACAGGGAAGCTGATACAGAAAACAGATTGGTGGTGCCAGAGGCAGAGAGCAGGGGGTGGGTGAAAGAAGTGAAGACAATTAAAATGTATAAACTTCCACTCAAATAAATAACTCCTGGGAATGATTGCTATAATTAACAATACTATATTGTACATTTGAAAGTTGTTAAGAGAACAGATCCTAAAATTTCTCATCACAAGAAAAAAATTGTAAGCATATGGTGATGGATGTTAACCAGACTTACTGTGGCAATCACTTTGCAATATATGCATATATCAAAGCATTATATTGTATACCTAAAACCAATACAATATATATGTCATTGTCCTCAATTAAAAAGAAGAATTGTTAACCAGAGTCTGCATTTAGACTACTGTTCAGTTCAGCTATTCATTAAGTGAATAATAATTTAGCAACTAAAAGAGAAAACAAGCATTTGAATATCATATCAAAATTATACACACAGGCTGGAAGAAGCAAAAGCTGGAATCAAGATTGCCAGGAGAAATATCAATAACCTCAGATATGCAGATGACACCACCCTTATGGTGGAAAGTGAAGAGGAACTAAAAAGCCTCTTGATGAAAGTAAAAGTGGAGAGTGAAAAAGTTGGCCTAAAGTTCAACATTCAGAAAACGAAGATCATGGCATCTGGTCCCATCACTTCATGGGAAATAGATGGGGAAACAGTGGAAACAGTGTCAGACTTTATTTTTTTGGGCTCCAAAATCACTGCAGGTGGTGACTGCAGCCATGAAATTAAAAGACGCTTACTCCTTGGAAGAAAAGTTATGACCAACCTAGATAGCATATTCAAAAGCAGAGACATTACTTTGCCAACAAAAGTCCGTCTCATCAAGGCTATGGTTTTTCCTGTGGTCATGTATGGATGTGAGAGTTGGACTGTGAAGAAAGCTGAGTGCTGAAGAATTGATGCTTTTGAACTGTGGTGTTGGAGAAGACTCTTGAGAGTCCCTTGGACTGCAAGGAGATCCAACCAGTCCATTCTGAAGGAGATCAGCCCTGGGATTTCTTTGGAAGGACTGATGGCTAAAGCTGAAACTCCAGTACTTTGGCCACCTCATGCGAAGAGTTGACTCATTGGAAAAGACTCTGATGCTGGGAGGGATTGGGGGCAGGAGGAGAAGGGGACGACAGAGGATGAAATGGCTGGATGGCATCACTGAATCGATGGACATGAGTTTGAGTGGACTCCGGGAGATGGTGATGGACAGGGAGGCCTGGTGTGCTGCAATTCATGGGGTCGCAAAGAGTCGGACACGACTGAGCGACTGAACTGAACTGAACTGATACCTAATCATGACTTCTCTAATAAAAGTTGTTATGCCTGAGCCTCACAGTAAATAAACCATGAAGTCTATCCATACTGGGTTTTATAATAGCCTTTTTTAAAAATTGAAGTAGAATTGCTTCACAGTATTATATTAATTTCAGGTGCACAGAATAGTGGTTCAGTATTTTTATAGATTAACTCTATTAAAAGTTATTACAATACAATGATTATAATTCCCTGCACTATACAATATATCCTTGTTGCTTATGTATCTTATACATAGCAGCTTGTATCTCTTAATCCCTTACTCCTAATTTGCCCCTCCCTGCTTACCTTTCCCCTCTGGTAACCACTAATTTGGTTTCTATATCTGCATGTTTCTCACTTTGCTATATACATTTGTTTGTAATACTTTTTAGATTCCACATGTAATGTCATATATATTTGTCTGTCTGTATCTGACATATTTTAGTAACAATAATATTTTCTAGGTCCATTCACATTTCTCCAAATGTCAGACTTTCATTCTTTTTATGGCTGAATAGTATTCCTTTTTGTGTATGTGTATGTGTGTATACATACATGTATCACATCTTAGTCATTCATTTGTGTGTTTATGGGACACTTGGGTTGCTTTCATGTCTTGGCTAATATAAATAGTGCTGCTGTGAACGTTGGAATGCATGTATTTTTTAAATTAATGTTTCATTTATCCATGCTGTTTTTCTTCAATCGAGTGATAACTCAAACTGACTCAATTGACTCTTGTGTTGAACCATAGTTTATTCTTGTTCTCTTCTCTTAATTACACCACTATCATTATCTTCTTTTTAATTCTCTTTTTCTCTCTTCTCTTTTCTGCACCAAGAACACCATGGTGTTACTCATTCATTCAGTTGATATTTCTAACACCAGTTATGTACCAGGCATTGTGCTAGTCACAGGAAATAGAAGAGAGAGCAAAACTTGAGCAAGTCTCTGTCCTTACAGAACTTACAGTCCAGGGGAGGCAGACATTCATAGTAGAAGCATTTAAGCAAATGTAAAAGTCTAACAAAAGAGTTCCTAGTAGGAGACACAAGCTTGTAAGAAAAATCAGGTTAAGTTTCCCTGAGAAAATTAGCTGAACTGAAATTAATGAGTTACTGAGGCAAAGATGAAAGGAAGGGAAAAGTTTTCAAGGCAGAGGAAATAGCTCTTGCATAGAACCTATGCAAGAGGGGAGCTTGTATTATTTTTTTTTAATCAGAGGATAACTGCTTTACGATGTTGTGTTGCTTTCTGCTGTACAACAATGTGAAATAACTATAAGTATACATATATCCCCTCCCTCTTGTACCTCCCTTCAGTTCAGTTCAGTTTCTCAGTCGTGTCCGACTCTTTGCAACCCCATGAATCACAGCACGCCAGGCCTCCCTGTCCATCACCAGCTCCCGGAGTTTACCCAAACTCATGTCCATTGACTCAGTGATGCCATCCAACCATCTCATCCTCTGTCATCCCCTTCTCCTCCTGCCCCCAATCCCTCCCAGCATCGGGGTCTTTTCCAATGAGTCAACTCTTCGCATGAGGTGGCCAAAGTCTTGGAGTTTCAACGTCAGCATCAGTCCTTCCAATGAACACCCAGGACTGATCTCCTTTAGGATGGACTGGTTGGATCTCCTTGCAGTCCAAGGGACTCTGAAGAGTTTTCTCCAACACCACAGTTCAAAAGCGTCAATGCTTCAGCGCTCAGCTTTCTTCACAGTCCAACTCTCACATCCATACACGACCACTGGAAAAACCATAGCCTTGACTAGATGGACATTTGTTGGCAAAGTAATGTCTCTGCTTTTGAATATGCTATCTAGGTTGGTCATAACTTTCCTTCCAAGGAATAAGCACCTTTTAATTTCATGGCTGCAGTCACCATCTGCAGTGATTTTGGAGCCCAAAAAAATAAAGTCTGACACTGTTTCCACTGTTTTCCCATCTATTTCCCATGAAGTGATGGGAGCTCTTTAATCACTTATAACATTGTGCATGCAGTTCAAGAACAAAAGAGAGAGTGCTGTAAGATGAAACTGCATTGCTAAGCAGGTGCCAGCTCTCTTCAAATCTTTGGGGGTCAGATTCATGGAAAGCTTCAGAATGGTAAAGATCATGCTGGCTCCAAAAAGGAGTATGGCTGCAGTTAGAGAACTGGGGAAGCCACTGTTACGGTCCATGCAATGGTAGCTTAGACCAGAGTGGTAAAAGTAAAGATGATGAAAAGTGGAGATCACCAATAAGAATTTTAAGATTACAAGCAAAAGAACATGATGACAGATTTATATTTACGAAGCAGGAGAGGGGACAATATCAAAGATGACTTTTAGATATTTGACTTTCAAATATGCATAATCTAAATGCATAATCTTTTTTTTAAATAAGACTCATAGAAAGTGGACTAGGTTAGGACTCATATAGTAATACAAGTGAGCTCTGGTTTAAATGTTTACCCAGAGCAATTTGGAAGACAGACTTGCATTAACTTATTATAATAAATACTTCTGTGCCTACTAAGTAAATTTTGTTACAAAATAAAATGAGTGGAAAGAATAAATTTAATCAGGATCAGAATATGGTCCCTGAGAGATTTTGCAATGTGCTTTATACTATATAGCTTAATTACTACAGGCAAGTCTGTTTGCTGTGATAATCAGCACCACAAGTATTTGCTGGAAATATTCTGTATCCAGCAGTCATAATAGTTCTTTGGACAAAATAATATTTGATAAAAGGATATTAGATACATGATAAAATACAATAGAAAAAATCAGTTAAAGCAAAATCATTTCTTTCCAGTATATTTATATCATTTCCTAGTACTATTTTTCTTTCACCACCTTAAATTCCATTTCAATTTGGCCTCAAACACTCTTCTTTCCTACTTCCAGTGAGCCATTTAATAATAGTTTGTTATGCTGTAATCAGTTTCCAACTCATGACCTTCTCACAAGCTTCAGAACTAATACAGAATTTCATTGTTTCAGTGCAGCAGTAGAGCACCTGCCCTTCAAAGTCTCGTTTTTTGAAATCCTGTATTGTCATTAAAAGGCCATTATGATCTAAACAGAAAGTCATGTTGAATACTTTAGTGATGTAAGATTTCATATCTTAATAGTAATAGAATCCTCCCTTGTCATTCAGGAAGCCCCTGGTTCTGTTGGTACAGAGCTAATTGATAAAATTTAGTCCTCCGTGAGTTAAGAATTTTCTGCAAGATCAACTGATTTTATTCATATGATTTTTGTTTATTTCCTTTATTCATTAAGTATTTTGTGAGAGTCTATGGAGTCTCAAGGACATTTTAATAAATATTTTAATTATACCATGTTTAGTGAAGTGTGAGATATTATGAAAGTTTCTCTTAGGGAGTTACTGGAGTGGCATGGAGGACAGGGTGAAGTTGTGTGTTTTATAGAAATTGCTAGAAGGGTACTGCAGTAGGCAAAATAATGACTCCCTAGAGCCTGTGAATGTGTTTACCTCATGGGACAAAAGGGACTTGTAAATGTGATTAAGAATCTTGAGGGACTTCCCTGGTGGTCCAGTGAGCTAAGACTCTGAGCTCCCAATGCAGGGGGTCTGGGTTCCATCCCTGGTAAAGGAACTAGATCCCACATGCAGCAACAAGAATTCACATGCTGCAACTAAAGATCTCACATGCTGCAGTGAAGACTGAGGATCCCACATTCTGCAACTATCACCTGGTATGGACAAATAAATAACGTTTTAAAGAATATTGAATTGGGGAGATTATATTGAATTATTTGGATTGGCCCTTTATAATTACAGGGGTCCTTATAAAAAGAGGGCAAGAGGATCAGAGAAGAGAGGGAGATGTCAAGACAGAGGCTTTATTCAGGGTGATGAAGGGCCACCAGCCAAAGAATGTGAGCCACTTCACAAGAAGCTGGCAACGGCAAGGAAATGGATTCTCCCCCTGGTACCTGAAAAAGAAACTCAGCTCTATCAACTCATTTTGAACATCTGACCTCCAGAAATAGAAGATGATAAACTTGGTTGTTTTAAGCCACTGAGTTCATGGTAGTTTGTTATAGCAACATTAGGAAACTACTACAGGTACTTAAAACTGTGAACAGTGGGTATTCTACTCTGGAGATCTGAGAATGAAGATGGGGATCATAGAGGGCTCTTACTCTCCATGCTTCAGTATTACTTGAAATTTTTTATTATGGATTTACATAGCATCTTTAATTACATAGATCTTTAATAAATGATCATTAAAAGAGATGATATTATTAAGTGAAAAAATGTATATGGCATGATCTCTCAACCATATAAAAAAACAGATGAAAATAAGAAGAAAGCCTACTAAAATGTTGGCAATTTTTAGTCCTGGGTATGGAGATTGTGGGTGTTCAATATTCATTTATCTGTTCATTCACTCAACAGTTATTCATCGAGCATCCACTCTGTGCTAGACAATGTGCTAGGAGCTGAGACTGCAGATAGGAATACACTTGACATGACCCCTGCCCTCGTGGAACTTAGACATAGTAAGGAAGGCAGATATTCAACAATTACACAAATAACTAATTAATTATATTGTAGTAAGTTCAACAAAGAAAAAGTACGTGACGTCATCATGTCCTAGGGCAGTCTTACCTAGTCAGGGGGTGCTTTCTTGAGGCATGTCAGCTTAGAATTAAAGGATAAATGGAAATTTTCCAGGCAGAGATGGGAAACAAAATTTTCTTAATTTTCTGTAAACAGCACATATCACTTTTACTATCATTAAAAAAAATGAGCCCTTTTTTTAAAGGAATAACTAACACTCCCTCTCTTTATATCTGGAAACAGCAGCTGCTCAGTGCTAGAAATGGTTTATTCATACTGCTTGACTTAGCCAAATTTAGTTTAATGATCAAACAGTTTTCTCTCTTTCTCTCAAACATTTCAGTCAATTTAAAATATTTAAGTTAATAAATGGAATCCACTGGACAAAAAAGTAAGATAAAATAATGGTTAAATAACTTCTTTATCCAGAGCTTGCATTAGGAAACTATTAGATTTATTACCTTTTGGTAGTCAGTCCATCACAAAGAGCTGTGAAACGCACTTACCACTGACCTTGAGAGAAATAGGGAAATAAGATCCAGCTTCTTTACCCATCACAACTCTATTTTTATCAAATCAAAATTAAGAAACATAAATGAAAGAACAAAGAGCAAAAATTATTTTGAAATCAACACAAAGTATAAAACTAAAGGAATTTCTCTCAAAGTAATTTCATAAATAAAACAACTAGATATTAAAATTCCAAATTTCTCAACATTAGACTTTTATAACTTTTACAATTTCCAGATGAGTAGTAATTTTCCAAACTGTAATTTGAGATTACCTTTAACTGTGGAGAAGAGAGAATAACATCTCTATAATAAGTATGCCTTCATTAATAACTACCATGACACCAAAATTACTAAATAACTAAAATCTTACCAATTTCATTTTAGTGATCCTTTTATTTGTTTGCTTCCTTGCATCTAGTACACTTAAGTGTCTGTAACATTTTGAGCAGTAATGTGCTTTAATAGTTCATGGTGTTCTCAAGGCAAGAATACTGAAGTGGTTTGCCATTCCCTTCTCCAGTGGACCACATTTTGTCAGAACTCTCCAGCATGACCCGTCCATCTTGGGTGGCCCTACACAGCAGGGCTCATAGTTTCATTGAGTTAGACAAGGCTGTGGTCCATGTGATCAGTTTGATTAGATTTCTGTGATCGTGGTTTTCATTCTGTCTGCCCTCTGACTGGATAAGGGTTAAGAGGCTAATGGAAGCTTCCTGATGGGAGAGACTGACTGTTGAGGAAACTAGGTCTTGTTCTGGTGGGCAGGGCCATGCTCAGTAAATCTTTAATCCAATTTTCTGTTGACAGGCAGAAATCGGTCAGGAAACAATAGTTAGAACCAGACATGGAACAACAAACTGGTCCCAAATTAGGAAAGAAGTACGTGAAGACTGTATATTGTCACCCTGCTTATTTAACTTCTACGCAGAGTACACCATGAAAAATGCCAGGCTGGATAAAGCGCAAGCTGGAATCAAGATTGCAGGGAGAAATATCAATAACCTCAGATACACAGATGACACCACCCTGATGGCAGAAAAATAAGAACTAAAGAGCCTCTTGATGAAAGTGAAAGAAAAGAGTAAAAAAGTTGGCTTAAAACTCAACATTCAAAAAACGAAGATCATGGCATCTGGTCCCATCACTTCATGGCAAATAGATGGGGAAACAATGGAAACCATACAGATTCTATTTTCTTGAGCTCCAAAATCACTGCAGATGGTGACTGCAGCCATGAAATTAAAAGACGCTTGCTCCTTGGAAGAAAAGCTATCACAAATCTAGACAGCATATTAAAAAGCAGAGACATTACTTTGCCAACAAAGGTTAATCTAGTCAAAGCTTTGGTTTTTCTAGTAGTCATCTATGGATGTGAGAGTTGGACCATAAAGACAGCTGAGCACCGAAGAATTGATACTTTTGAACTGTGGTGCTGGAGAAGACTCTTGAGAGAGTCCCTTGGACTACAGGGAGATCAAACCAGTCAATCCTCAAGGAAATCAGTCCTGAACATTCATTGGAAGGGCTAATGCTGCAGCTGAAACTCCAATACTTTCGCCACCTGATGTGAAGAACTGACTCATTGGAAAAGACCTTGATGCTGGGAAAGATTGAAGATGGGAGGAGAAAGGGACAACAGAGGATGAGATGGTTGGATGGCATCTGACTCAATGGATGTGAGTTTGAGTAAGCTCCAGGAGTTGGTGATGGACAGGGAAGCCTGGAATGCCGCAGTCCATGGGGTCGCAAAGAGCTGGACATTGCCTGAACAACTGATCTGACTGACAGACTGTGCTTTAGTAAGAATCAGCATAAATGTGCCTATATTCAATAACAAAGTAGCATACTGTAGAATTGGCTTAGAATAGTAATGTAATAAGAATTTATGTTATTTGTAACAGATTTATATCAGCTAAATTGCAAATAGGAGAGGCTGTGAATAAAGATTTCAGTGTTATAATAAAATGGGAGATTTAAAATTCAGATATCCCTGTTGTAGATGAAATTTAAGTATTTTGGATCTGTGGTGAATTACATATTGTCCTCCCAATTATTCTTGAATGCCTAGAACCTGAGAATATGAATTTATTTGAAAAGAGTTTCATTGCAGATGTGATCAAGTAAGAACATAGTGGATTAGGGAAGACCTCTGAGTCCAATTACTTATGCCTTTATTCTTATAAAGAGGAAAGCACATAGAGAGACACACATAGATAAGAAAGCTATGTACCATGATAGAGGAAGGCAACTAAAAGCCAAGGAAAACCAAGGATCAGGAGGAGCCACCAATAGCTAGGAAGAAGCAAGGAAGGATTCATGCTTTCCCAGAGTCTTCAGAAGGAACATAGCCCTGCCAGTACTTTGGTTTCCAACTTCCAGACTCCAGAACCATGAGAGGAATTTTCTATTGTTTTAAACCACCTAGTTTGTAGTCATTTGTAATGACAGCCCTAGGAAACAAGTGCAGGATCTAGTGTATCTATTTTCACAACCAACAATATATTCTAGTATTATGCTAGCTGCATTGCTTATTTCATGCTACTTTTTAGAAAAAGTTTCATCAGAGTATAGCTGATTTACAATGTTGTGTTAGTTTCAGGTGTACAGCAGTGTGAATCAGTTTTACGTATACATATATCCATTACTCTTTTTAGATTCTTTGCCCATATAGGCCATTACAGAGCACTGAGTAGTTTCCTGTGCTCTACAGTAAGCCATTGTGTGTGTTTAGTCTCTCAGTCATATCTGACTCTTTGCAACCCCATGGACCGTAGCCCACCAGGCTCCTCTGTTCATGGGGATTCTCCAGGCAAGAATACTGCAGTGGGTTGCCATGCACTCCATCAGGGGATCTTCCCAACCCAGGGATCGAACCCAGGTCTCCCACATTGCAGGTGAACTCTACTGTCTGAGCCACCAGGAAAGCACAGTAAGTCCTTAGTAGTCATCTATTTTATATATCGTACTCCAGTGTTCTTGCCTGGAGAATCCCAGGGACGGTGGAGCCTGGAGGGCTGCCGTCTATGGGGTTGCACAGGGTCGGACACGACTGAAGCGACTTCACAGCAGCAGCAGTGTGTATATTGGAGAAGGCAATGGCACCCCACTCCAGTACTCTTGCCTGGAAAATCCCATGGATGGAGGAGCCTGGAAGGCTGCAGTCCATGGGGTCGCTGAGGGTTGGACATGACTGAGCAACTTCACTTTCACTTTCATGCATTGGAGAAGGAAATGGCAATCCACTCCAGTTCTTGCCTGGAGAATGCCAGGGACAGGGGAGCCTGGTGGGCTGCCGTCTATGGAGTCACACAGAGTCGGACACGACTGAAGCGACTTAGCAGCAGCAGTGTGTATATTGTCAATCCCAATCTCCCCAATTTATCCCTCCTCCCCTTATCCCCTGGTAACCATAAGTTTGTTTTCTACATCTCTGACTCTACTTCTGTTTTTGTAAATAACTTCATTTGTACCCTCATTTTTTTAAGACTCCACATACAAGCAATATGCTATTTGTCTTTCTGAGTCTTACTTCATTCAGTATGACTATCTTTAGGTCCATCCATGTTACTGCAAAGAGCGTTATTTTGTCCTTTTTGTGGCTGAGTAATATTCTACTGATATATGTGCCATATCTTCTTTATCCATTCCTCTGTTGATGGAGACTTACATTGCTTCCATGTTCTGGCTATGGTAAATAGTGCTGCAATGAAGATTGAGGTGCATACATGCTCAGTCATGTCTGACTCTTTGCAACCCCATAGACGGTTGCCCACCAGGTTCCTTTGTCCATGGGATTATCCAGGCAAGAATACTGGAGTAGGTTGCCATTTCCTCCTCCAGGGGATTTTCCTGACGCAGGGATTGAACCTGCATCTCCTGCATTGGCAGAAATACTGTACCACTGAGCCATCTGGGAAGTACCAAGCGTTGAGGTACATATATGTTTTTGTATTACGGTTTTCTTCAGGTATTTACCCAAGACTAGGATTGCTGGGTAATATGGTAGTTCAATTTTTAGCTTTTTAAGGAATCTCAATACTGTTCTCCATAGTGGCGGTACCAATTTACATTCCAGCCAACACTGTACTTTTCTCCATACCCTCTCTAGCATTTATTATTTGTTGATTTTCTGATGGTGGCCATTTTGACCGGTGTGAGGTGATACCTCTTTGTAGTTTTGATTTGCATCTCTCCAATAATTAGTGATGTTGAGCATCTTTGTACATGTTTGTTGGCCATCTGTCAATAGACCTTTAGAATAATGTCTATTTAGATCTTCCACCCATTTTTTAAATATATCTTTGTTTTTTTCTTATATTGAGCTACATGGGCAATCTTTTGTCACTTTTTAAAACTCTCATTAAAGAAATAGAGACTAAGAACAGTTTGTTCTGTGATAATTATCACAACCAGTATTTATTCACTCAACAAACAATTGAGCACTGCATCAGCATGGATAATTTTGCCCAAAAGCAACAGAAACTCCCAGCAAAAGTGATTTAAACCTTAAGGATATTTAATTACCTGGCAAGACAAGCAGTCCACTGAAAGGTGGTTTCAAGGTCGGTTTGCAAACATAATGAGCTCTTCCAAGACGAAGAATCTTCTTGTTCTGCCATCTCAGCATACTGACTTTGGGATTCTGGTTTGGTTCTCACGGTAGGATAACTGCTGAAGCTCCAAATATCATATCCTTGCATATCAAGAAAGACTATTTTAATAGCCTCCTAGCAGACTTCCTGTGACTTGTGATTATCCAAGGTTTGGTCATGATAAAGGGACATAGGGTTAACAGTAAGCAAAATCAATCACTATTTGTCCCTGGTGGCTGGTAACACTGCTTCCAGTAAAAGCTAGGATTCTATGAGCAACAAGGAGGAGTAGAGCCACTAGGGAAAGACATATGTATTTAATTTTACACAGCAAAACCAGATTTCTCTCCAAAATTGGTGCTCCATCTAGACTACTACCAACAGTGCATGAGCATTCCGATGCCCCAGTTGGCATTTCCCCATTTCTCTCTCCTTTTTTCCCCCATTCTAATAGGGGCAAAACATATTGTTTTAATATGTATTTGCGTTTGTCTAAGTACTAATGCTTTGGAGCATGTGTTCATATGCTTGTTAACCATTTAGAGTTTCTCTTTTGTAAGTCACACGTTCATATTCTTTGCCCATTTTACAGTTGTGTTTTCTAGCTTTTCCTTGTTTGTTTGCAGGAGCTCCCACAAAGATATTTCATCCTTTACTGGTTTTAGACATTGCAGATATATTCTACCCCTCCTGTCATTGGTCTTTCAACTTGGTCCATGTTGTCCTTCATTAAACTGAAATCTTAATTTAATGAGATTAAAGTATATAAGCCTCACACAGTTACTGTCAACTTTAAATATGACAATGTATATAAAACTCTTGGCTATAGTGCCGGGTACAAGTTAAGAACTTCCTGAATAAATCTCAGATATTATTGCTATTATTGTTGTCATTCATTTAACCCTATTTTTTTCCCAAAAGAATCATAGTTGTCTTTTGCTGACATAACACCCTACATGTATTTCTATTGAAGCACTTGTTTTATTGTCTCTAATAATGAACTGATTGCATTCTTCGATGCCAAGGAACATGCCTTCTTCATCTTGTATTCCCATGATCTAGGATATAATAAGTAAAAAGTGCTCAATGAATGTATTTTGGATAAACATGTAAATAAATGAGGTTTCAAAGAAACTTAAATAATAAAGAGTATCAACTGGAGAAAAGAGTAACTATAGAAATCATGGGAAAGTTTTATATTAAATATAGAAAATAGGAGAAAATATTTGAAAAAGATACTTGTGTTAAAGACTGTTATCCAAAATACAGAAAGAAAATAAGAAAATGAATACCAGATTTTAAGATGGGCAAAAGACCTGAACAGACACCTCACCAGAAAAGATACATAGGTGGAAAATAAGCATAAGAAAAGATGTTCCACATCATAGGTTATCAGAAAAATGAAAATTAAAACAACAATGAGATACCAATATACACCTATTAGAATGGCCAAAATCCCAAAACTGACAATGCCAAATGCTAGCAAGGATGTCGAGCAAGAGGAACTCTCACATACTGCTGGTGGGAATGCAAAAACAATTACTTTGGAAGGCAGTTTGACAGTTTCTTAAAAAATTTAATGCACTTTTTTCACATAGCTCTGCAGCTGTGCTCCCTAGTATTTTATTTATCCAAATGAGCTGAAGGCTTATGTCCATAACAAATCCTGTATGTGAATGTTTATGGTGGCTTTATTCATAATTGCTGAAACTTGGAAACAACCAAGATACCCTTCAGTAGGTGAATGGATAAATAAATTGTGGTACATCCACACACTGGAGTATCATTCAGTGCTGAAATTTTCAATAAATGAGCTATCAAGCCATAATAAGACATGAAAGAATCTTAAATGTATATTACTAAATGAAAAGCCAATTTTTAAACACTGCATACAACCAATATATACTTCAAACTATACAACATTCTAAAAAGGCAAAACCACAGAAACTTAAAAAATTAGTAATTGCCAGCGACTGGAGAAGGTGATGGCACCCCACTCCAGTACTCTTGCCTGGAAAATCCCGTGGATAGAGGAGCCTGATGGGCTGCAGTCCATGGGGTCGCGAAGAGTCGGACACGACTGAGCGACTTCACTTTCACTTTTCACTTTCATGCATTGGAGAAGGAAATGGCAACCCACTCCAGTTCTTGCCTGGAGAATCCCAGGGACCGGGGAGCCTGGTGGGCTGCCTGTCTATGGGGTCGCGAAGAGTCAGACACGACTGGGGCGACTTAGCAGCAGCAGCAGCAGCAGGGGGAGGGAGGGATGAATCAGCAGAGTACAGAGAACTTTTGGGGCAGTGAAACTATTCTAGCGGTTTTCCCTACTTTCTTCAATTTCAGTCAGAATTTGGCAATAAGGAGTTCATGATCTGAGCCACAGTCAGCTCCCTGTCTTGTTTTTGCTGACTGTATAGTGTTTCTCCATCTTTGGCTGCAAAGAATATAATCAATCTGATTTTGGTATTGACCATCTGGTGATGTCCATGTGGAGTCTTCTCTTGTGTTGTTGGAAGAGGGTGTTTGCTATAACCAGTGCTTTCTCTTGGCAAAACTCTGTTAGCCTTTGACCTGCTTCATTCTGTACTCCAAGTCCAAATTTACCTGTTACTCCAGGTATTTCTTGACTTCCTAGTTTTGCATTCCAGTCCCCTATAATGAAAAGGACATCTTTTTTGGGTGTTAGTTCTAGAAGGTCTTGTAGGTCTTCATAGAACCATTCAACTTCAGCTTCTTCAGCATTACTGGTCGGGGCATAGACTTAGATTCAGTTCAGTTCAGTTCAGTCACTCAGTCGTGTCCGACTCTTTGCGACCCCATGAATCGCAGCACACAAGGCCTCCCTGTCCATCACAAACTCCCGGAGTTCACTCAGACTCAAGTCCATCGAGTCAGTGATGCCATCTAGCCATCTCATCCTCTGTCGTCCCCTTCTCCTCCTGCCCTCAACCCCTCCCAGCATCAGAGTCTTTTCCAATGAGTCAGCTCTTCGCATGAGGTGGCCAAAGTACTGGAGTTTCAGCTTCAGCATCATTCCCTCCAGAGAAATCCCAGGGCTGATCTCCTTCAGAATGGACTGGTTGGATCTCCTTGCAGTCCAAGGGACTCTCAAGAGTCTTCTCCAACACCACAGTTCAAAAGCATCAATTCTTCAGTGCTCAGCCTTCTTCACAGTCCAACTCTCACATCCATACATGACCACAGGAAAAACCATAGCCTTGACTAGACGAACCTTTGTTGGCAAAGTAATGTCTCTGCTTTTGAATATGCTATCTAGGTTGGTCATAACTTTCCTTCCAAGGAGTAAGCGTCTTTTAATTTCATGGCTGCAATCACTATCTGCAGTGATTTTGGAGCCCAAAAAAATAAAGTCTGACACCGTTTCCACTGTTTCCCCATCTATTTCCCATGAAATGATTACTGTGATATTAAATGATTTGCCTTGGAAATGAACAGAGATCATTCTGTCATTTTTGAGATTGCATCCAAGTACTGCATTTCAGACTCTTTTGTTGACTATGATAGCTACTTCATTTCTTCCAGGGGATTCTTGCCCACAGTAGTAGATATAATGGTCATCTGAGTTAAATTCACCCATTCCAGTCCATTTTAGTTCGCTGATTCCTAAAATGTCAACATTCACTCTTGCCCTCTCCTGTTTGACCACTTCCAATTTGCCTTGATTCATGGACCTAACATTCCAGGTTCCTATGCAATATTGCTCTTTACAGCATCAGACTTTGCTCCTATCACCCACAACAGGGTGTTGTCACACCCACAACAGGGTGTTGTTTTTCTTTGGCTCTGCTCTTCATTCTTTCTGGAGTTATCTCTCCACTAATCTCCAATAGCATATTGGCCCCTACCAATCTGGGGAGTTCTTCTTTCAGTGTCCTATCTTTTTGCCTTGTCATACTGTTTTTGCCTTTTCATGCTGTTCTATATGATACTACATTGTAAAAAAAAAAAAAAAGTCATAATTCATTTGTCCAAACCCATAGAATGTACCATACCAATAATGAACCCTAATGTAAATTATGGGCTTTGGGTGTTAATATAGTTACATCAGTTATAGCCAACGTACCACTGTGATACAGAGAATGTCAATAGTGGAGAAGTGGGTGTACATGGAGCAGGGAAGGGGACAGAAAATATAAGGGAACTTTACTTCCACTCAATTTTGCTATGAACCCAAATCTTTTAGAAGAAATAAATCCTATTCAAAAAAAGATAAAACACATCAGTGAAAACTACATACCAGGTTATTCTTACAAAACAAAAATGACAGTTGGTGAAGACCCAAATTCAGTGAATTAATCTAAAAGAAAGTAACATGGGGGCTAAGATTCCAAACTCCCAATGCAGGGGACCCAGAGACTGATCCCTGAGCCAGGAACTAGATTCTACATGCCTCAACTAAGAGTTTGCATGCTGCAACTAAAAATCCCACATGTTGCAACTAAAAGACCCTCCATGCCAAAACAAAGGAAGATTCTGTGTGCTATAACTAAGACTCAGCACAGCTAAATAGATAAATAAAATCGATATTAAATTAATGAATTAAAAATTAAAAAGAATCCTCTAATTAAATAAATTTTTAAAAATAAAAGAAAGTGGCATGGTATGTTAAAGCAAAATAAGTCTGTTAGTACGAAAAAGTGGGGACTTTTAAAATGATAATTCTATGTGTGATATATAATTTTATTTTTATTAAGTATTGTTTTAATTAGTGTAGTAGTGTCAGTTGCTCAGTTGTGTCCAACTCTTTGCGACCTCACAGATTGTAGCCTGCCAGGATCCTCTCTGTCCATGGAATTCTCCAGGCAAGAATACTGGAGTGGGTTACCATTCCCTTCACCAGAGGATCATCCTGACCCAGGGATTGAACCTGGGTGTCCTGCATTGCAGGCAGATTCTTTACTGTCTGAGCTACAGGGTTGACCTAGATTGTTTTAACTACTAACAGATATTTTAAACCACATCAGCTAACACATAGCAAGATGGATAGATTTGAACTGCAAATAAGCAAAGCCGTTGTATGGGGCAGTCAGCCAAAGGGACAAGGAAAAAAGTGAAGAGGCATGAATAATCTATAAATATAGATTACCCAGACCTTCAGATAATTCTGAGAAATTCTTTGAGACTTACAAAATATTTCACCAACCTAAAGATTACCTTCAGTTATGAGCCTGAATTCACCCAAATGTCACCACATCCCTGCCAAGTTATACTCAGTATTTTATATAGCTTCCTTGAATGTATATGGATGGGAAAATGGTCATGGTTTATACTTAAGGAAATCAGGGGGTTTAATTTGAATCTGATAAATTTGAGATAGATATCAAAAGAAATTCATTATCCTAATGTTTTTTAAGAAGGTTGTAAACTACCTCCTCAGAAGATTTTTGAGAATTTTGTCAAGACCGTATCTTTATAATGGTTTTGACAATAAGGCTTTTACACTTATCAAAAATTATATGATTCTATATGTACACCTTAATCTTCCTATTTGTGCAGTTAATTTTCTTATTGTCTAAAAAGCATATCTAAAATATGGAGGCCTTTCCAAGGTCCCCAACACCAGTAGTGATCAGTCTTAACTAGATATACTTTTCTCAATGGCCTATTTGTTGAATTTCTTATGTTGAATCTAATGATCTTAAATAGAACCACCATGAATTATTATTGATGGATGTTCAAGCTAGTTTTAGAAAAGGCAGAGGAACCAGAGACCAAATTGCCAACATCCGCTGGATCATCAAAAAAGCAAGAGAGTTCCAGAAAAACATCTATTTCTGTTTTATTGACTATGCCAAAGCCTTTGACTGTGTGGATCACAATAAACTGTGCAAAATTCTGAAAGAGATGGGAATACCAGACCACCTGACCTGCCTCTTGAGAAACCTATATGCAGGTCAGGAAGCAACAGTTAGAACTGGACATGGAACAACAGACTGGTTCCAAATAGGAAAAGGATTACATCAAGGCTGTATCGTCACCCTGCTTATTTAACTTCTATGCAGAGTACATCATGAGAAACGCTGGGCTGGAAGAAGCACAAGCTGAAATCAAGATTGCAGGGAGAAATATCAATAACCTCAGATATGCAGATGATACCACCCTTATGGCAGAAAGTGAAGAAGAACTAAAGATCCTCTTGTTGAAAGTGAAAGAGGAGAGTGAAAAAGTTGGCTTAAAGCCCAACATTCAGAAAACTAAGATCATGGCATCTGGTCCCATCACTTCATGGCAAATAGTTGGGGATACAGTGGAAACAGTGTCAGACTTTATTTTTGGTGGCTCCAAAATCACTGCGGATGGTGATTGCAGCCATGAAATTAAAAGACACTTACTCCTTGGAAGGAAAGTTATGACCAACTTAGATAGCATATTGAAAACCAGAGACATTACTTTGCCAACAAAGATCCATCTAGTCAAGGCTATGGTTTTTCCAGTGGTCATGTATGGATGCGAGAGTTGGACTGTGAAGAAAGCTGAGCACCGAAGAATTGATGCTTTTGAACTGTGGTGTTGGAGAAGACTCTTGAGAGTCTCTTTGACTGCAAGGAGATCCAACCAGTCCATTCTAAAGGACATCAGTCCTGGGTGTTCATTGGAAGGACTGATGCCGAAGCTGAAACTCCAAGACTTTGGCCACCTCATGCGAAGAGTTGACTCATTGGAAAAGACTCTGATGCTGGGAGGGATTGGGAGCAGGAGGAGAAGGGGACGACAGAGGGTGAGATGGCTGGATGGCATCACCAACTCGATGGACATGAGTTTGAGTGAACTCTGGAAGTTGGTGATGGACAGGGAGGCCTGGTGTGCTGCGATTCATGGGGTCGCAAAGAGTTGGACACGACTGAGCGACTGAATTGAACGGAACTGAAACCTGAACATGGGCTTCCCTGGTGGCTCAGATGGTAAAGGATCTGTCTGCAAAGCAGGAGACCCAGGTTTGATCCCTGGATGGGGAAGATCCCCTGGAGAAGGGTATAGCTACCCACTCCAGTATTCCTGCTTGGAGAATTGCATGGACAGAGGAGCCTGGCAGGCTACAGTCCATGGGGTTGCAGAGTCAGACACGACTGAGCAACAAAGACTTTCACTTCCACTTCAAAGCTGAACATAGAACCTCTAGAGGCCACCTTTTGGCCTCTTGACTCTCTTATGATCTAATGGTTAAAAGTACAACCCTTGGAGTCAGTCCTGGTCTCAACTAGTTATTACTAGCTATGTGTCTTTGGGCAAGTTATATAGTTCTAAGCTTGGGTATTTTCATATATTAAATGGAGCTAATAATAATAATGCCTAGTTTATGAGATGGCTTCCCTTGTAGCTCGGTCAGTAAAGAATCCACCTGCAATTCAGGAGACCTGGGTTTGATTCTGGGTCAGGAAGATCCCCTGGAGAAGGAAATGGTAACCCACTCCAGTATTCTTGCCTAGGGAAGCCAATGGACAGAGGAGCCTGGTGGTGGAAAGTGTTGGAAACAAGTGAGCAACTAAACCACCACCACCACTTTATGAGAGATTGCATATACGTAAATGCTAAAGCCCCTAGTTGAGTGTCTGATATGCAACAAGCATTCAGTCAATAGTTACCAACATTTCCTTTCCCCTATCCTTTATAGTCAACCCCAATCCCTGTCTCTAGCAAGTTATTTAGTTTTTTCTTTGCCTGCCCCACTTAGACCAAACTGTGGGTCTATGGATCAAAAATTATTCTGGTAATTTCGTTTATAACTGCACTTCAGTTAAGTGTACTTCTACTGCCTTCCTGAGTTTTACTTAATTAATAAAATTGATTCTTTTCAATGTTCTTGTTATTTTTCCTAACTTCATGGAAACCTTTGCAAAATTCAAATTAGTACTTCTAATATTTCTATCCCCGAGAACAGTAAAATAAATAGTTAAGTTATGCTTCACTTTGCCAGACACCTCTCTGTAGTGGCATATTTTGGCAAAAAAAAAAAGTGAAATTTTCACATAAATTAGATATTTCACAGAATTTAAAATTTTATCTGTCTGTTCTGATGAAATAGTTGCAAAAGAATCCACCTGCTGTGCAGGAGATGGGGAGTCAGTCCCTGGGTTGGGAAGATCCTCTAGAGAAGGAAGTGTCAACCCATTCCAGTATTCTAGCCTGGAGAATCCCAAGGACAGAGGAGTCTGGCAGGCTGCAGTCTGTAGAATCACAAAGAGTTGGACATGATTGACTACTGAGCACATGTATGTTCTGATGAAAAAGGCCAATCTTTCCCTGTGCCAATAAGAGATAAATTGTTTTGAATACAGATGTATCCATCATATATAGAGTTATTATGTCAATAACTTTTCTATAACTACATTTTATTGTTTCAAAAAATACAAAATAAAAATTGGTTTAGGGCATCATTACCTGTAGAGATCTCAGAACAAATTTGATCAAAATAAAATGCTTTTTACTCCTTTCGTTTGTACCACAAAATGAATATGAATGCTTTGTTTGCATTTCATTTCTTTTCACAGTTGGAACTTTTTATCACTTGAAATATAAGTTGATTTTCACATAAGTAAAACAAATTGTAATGCTCCATGTAGCTCTCTCTTGTTTTCTTCATCCCTTCCTTAAAGGGGGTTTATAATTATTTATTTCAAAAAAAAAAAAAAGTCAGTAAAGCCATTTTAAGCCAAGCTCCAAGATTCAAAATAAACTTTAGACATTATTAGAGAAAGTTGGCTAAAACTGATCTTGGAGATCTTAGTGAAAACACAATTCAAGCAAGAGAAGTCATTTTCTAACTACCTACCATGTGCCAAGCATCACAACAAGCCCCACAGATATTAATAAAATGTTGAATAACATCGTTCTTAGTTACAAAGGGCTCATTTTGCAGAAAGAGAGGCAGAGAGCCCTTAAATAATTAATAGTGTAACAGGGTTTTAGAACTATAATGAAAGTATATTAATGTCCTAGTTATAGAAAAATTGTTAATTTCATTTAACTTCTCTAATTCTAGGTTTTCTATTTGTATAATGTAGACTAGCATTAACCCTATCTCATAGGTCATTAAAAAGATAAAATGGGATACTCTGAATATTGTGGCTTGCATGTGGTAAGTACTCAAAAGCTTAGCCACTGTCATTATTTGTACTATTGCTGTAATTATTAGGAAGAGTCACAAAGGGTTTTACTGAGCAGGCAATATTAAAACTGGGTGTTCAGAGAAGGATGGAGAAAGAATAAGACTTTGCCCATTTGCAAAGGGCAAGGAGCATTGCAGGCAGAGGTAAGGACATGAGCCAAGAGATAAGTTGGGGAAGAGCATGCTGTTAAGTTTTGCGGAAGGACAAGTAACCCAAGTAAATGGATCATGGGAGCATGGGTCTGAGTGATAAGAAATGGGGCTGGACCGTGAAGAACCCTGGGCTCAATGCCAAGTGCTGAACTTCATCCTGGGGATAGTACACAACCATTAAATATTTTTAAGTAGCAGAGTAATACAATCAAATTTATTTTTTGGAAGATAGCAGTAAAGATATTAGAGATAGTTAGGAATCTATGATAATAGTTTATATGAGGAAAGTAGTAATAGCTAACAGATGATGCTTATAATGTTCATAAGCTAATTATTTGCCTAATTATGTATACTCTTATAACAAGGCAGATGCTCTTATTGTCTTCATTTTACAGATGTTAAACTTAGGTATACAGTTGTTAAATAATTTGCTTAAAGTTTCCATAGGTAGTGTGTGTTGAAGATAAGATTCAAAACCAAAACATCTTACTCCTGAGCCTACATATTTAACCACTGTCCATTGTTTCTCAATTAATGAGAGAGAAAGCAGTAATGGAAAGGAATATTGTATTCAAGGGGAATTTCAGAATCAATGGAATTTGATGACTGACTTTTCATTCAATAAAAATTGATTGAGTTTCTACCACATGGCAAGCACCAGCAGCTAAAGCAAAAAAAATAAAATAAAATAAAATAAACAGGCTGGCACCTGTTCTCAGGAAGCATATTTGCCACTGCAAGAACAGTTTGTGGTTTATATTAAGAACAAAAAAAAAATAGAATAATAGATAATAGAAAATAATATAAGGGGATCTACTTTAGTTCAGTCACTTGTGACTCTGAGAAGGCGGCCTTTAAACTGAGATATGAAGAATCCCATATGACTGTGTGTGTCTGTGCTTAGTCTCTCAGTCATGTCCAAATCTTTGTGACTCTTTGGACTGTAGTCTGCCAGGATCCTCTGTTCGTGGGATTTTTCAAGCAAGAATTCTGGAGTGTGTTGCTACTTCCTCCTGCCAGGGGATCTTCCCAACCCAGGGATCAAAACCTTGTCTCCTGGGCCTCCTGCATTGCTGGTGCATTCTTTACCCTCTGAGCCATTGGATAGAGAATAATGATTCATTATTTCAGTTCCTGTTACTGTTTTGGTTTTTCAGTGGAAAAATACAGTAATCTGGTAGGAAATTTTCAAGAAGTAGTTTAAACTAGAATTTGAAACAGAATATGCTTTCCGTAGATGAACTGGGGATTGCTGGAGGTGGGGCATGGGAGGGATTCCAAATCCCGAAAGGACACAAACAAAATTGCAGACATCCAAAAGCAAAAACGTTCTAGAGAGACCATAATTGGATTGATTTAGTGGGGCTGACTAAGGGTTCTTTTATGACAGTCAGTAATAGTAAAGCTAGAAAGCTGATTCCTGATAGAATGTGGGGGGAGTTTAAATGCAAGATTCAACATGTTAGAATCTCCTCCTGTAGGTGATGAAGAAGTCTGAAGACTAGGAAGGAAGGAAGGGACAGAATGAGAATACCATTAATCTGAGAATGCTGTTCATCAGACTGCAGTCAGCAAGTTTATATTAAGCCCTTTCCCAGATAGGCAGAGGCAAGATGAGGACTACGCTCCAGGAAGTGGAGTCCTCCTCAACAATCAAGACAGCGTGCAGGGCTGGCACAAGAAATTCAGATACCCTGAAAGACACTAAAAACAGCCAGACTAGAACGTCCAAGATCTACTCATCCATCTAAAATGCAATATGAAATATAAGTGCCAAGATGTAGAGTCAAAACACGATAAGAGGAACTGAGAGATTCACAGCAGGTAGATACGGCAGGGGGACCTGAGGCTAAAGAAATGCCCACGTCAGAGAACAAAAGCAGTCACAGCCCAGAGGTGAGATGCAAGATGGGGGTGGCATTGTAAAGGTAAGAGATATTTCAAAATAAGACTACATCAGATTTGTCAACTATTAGATGCCAAAAGAGGGAGAATTTTTAACATGGTGAATGCAAAAATGGTGATGCCACTACCAGAAATGAGGAGACAAGCAAAGTCTACTTTCAAAAGGTGACAGGAAGATGAAGAATTTGGTTTTGGACATGTGATTTTGAGGTGATGCTAGGTCCAAGAAGAAATGTCTTCAAGGTCATAGAAATGTGAGAGTGGAGGTCAGGATTGTAGGTAGGCACTGTTTGTATAGCTAGAACCAAATGAAGGTGTTGAAATACATGAAATTTCAAAGAGACAGAAGTTAAGAAGTGAGAAAAATCAAGAGCCAAAACCAGAACCTCTCTGTTTGAGACAAAAGCAGAAAGGGAGAAAAGGGAAAAAATTGAAGAGGTCAGTTCAGTCATTCAGTCGTATCTGACTCTTTGTGACCCCATGGACTGCAGCACACCAGGCCTCCCTGCCCATCACCAACTCCCAGAGCTTACTCAAACTCATGTCCATTGAGTCGGTGATGCATCCAACCATCTCATCTTCTGTTGTCTCCTTCTCCTCCTGCCATCAGTCTTTCCCAGCGTCCAGGTGTTTTCAAATGAGTTGGTTCTTCACATCAGGTGGCCAAAGTATTGGAGCTTCAGCCCAGCATCAGTCTTTCCAATGAATATTCAGGATTGATTTCCTTTAGGATTGACTGGTTTAATCTCCTTTAATAGTCCAAGGGTCGCTCGAGAGTCTTCTCCAACACCACAGTTCAAAAGCATCAATTCTTTGGCATTCAGCTTTCTTTATAGTCCAACTCTCACATCCATACATGACTACTGGAAAAGCCATAGCTTTGACTAGACAATACTTTGTCAGCAATGTCTCTGCTTTTCAATATGCTTTCTAGATGTTTGTCATAGCTTTTCTTCCAAGGAGCAAGCGTCTTTTAATTTCACGGCTGCAGTCACCATCTGCAGTGATTTTGGAGCCCAAGAAAATAAAGTCTGTCACTGTTTCCATTGTTTCCCTTTCTATTTGTTGTGAACTAATGGGACTGGATGCCATGATCTTCGTTTTTTGAATGCTGAGTTTTCAGCCAGCTTTTTCACTCTTCTCTTTCACTTTCATTAAGAGAGTCTTTAGTTCCTCTTCACTTTCTGCCATAAAGGTGATGTCATCTGCATATCTGAGGTTATTGATATTTCTCCTGGCAGTCTTAATTCTAGCTTGTGCTTCATCCAACCCGACATTTCACATGATATACTCTGCATATAAGTTAAATAAGCAAGGTGACAATATACAATATATTGAAGAAGTACGAGAAAATTAAAATTGGCTAATGTCACAGAACCCAGAGAGGACTATATGAATGGGGATGGGCACTAGGTGAGAGTAGATGCTAGTAGCTTCAGGTTCTTGCCAGTTTGTCTCCTGCCCTCTCCATGTCCTCCTCTGCCCACTCTCCAGCACTTCCTCACATAAGCAACCCCCTACATGGTCAGGGCATCCTTTGCCTCCAGAGGATAGCAGGAATGGAGAAAGAAATGTCAACACTTAGATTTTAAATTCCAGAGTAGGCCCTTGAAACTAGTAGATTTTTGTTTTAAAAAGCTGAGCTTCAGAAAAATTGAAGCCGAAGACTTCTTTGGCTTCCTTGATGGTTCAGTGGTAAAGAATCCGCTTGCAATGCAGGAGACATGGGTTTGATCGCTGGGTCAAGAAGATCCCCTGGAAACGGAAATGGAAAAAAAGGGAAGGAAAAGGAAAAAAAAAAACCCCACTCCAGTAATCTTGCCTGAGAAATACCATGGACAGAGGAGCCTGGCAGGCTACAGTCCATGGGGTCACAAAGAGTCAGACACAACTGAACAACTAAACAAGAGTTCTTCTGTAAAAGAGCCAAAGTAACACCTCTTGCCACCTTCTGAGAAGAAGAGGTTCAAGAGTGAAAGGAGAAAACTTAAACTCTGGCAGGTCCTCACGAGGGGCATTTTTCCTGCCCATCCAAGAGTCAGTATTGGGGGGAGGATGGTAGATAACAGGCTCACCATAGGAGCCTTGAGGGGACCTGTAGATGAGACTTGGGTCTGCTTCACATCAGAGCTCTGCAAGTGAAGCAGGAAGCATGCCAAAGAAGTGCCCTGGGCCACAACATGCTGAAGCCAGTGGGACAGAGAAGCCCACTGACAGTTATGGGTGGCTCATGGCCCTGGGGAAGGGTGGAGACACCCTTTCCTTGCTTCAGAGGATAAAATATACAAAGGAAACAGCCAAGGGATCAAAGGGTGTAAGGTTCTTAAAAAAGATTACATCTGCAGACTTCAGGGTGGACTGTGCCAACAGGAACCCAGAGGCAGACCTGGTATATGTCAACATTCGCAATGACCAGCCACCTCAGGGGACTCAGAGCAGAATACTCTGCTTATTCAATGCCATACTGCTGTACATGACCCCTCCAACACCTGCTCCCTCTCTCTCCCCCTTAAATGAGTTGCCATCCTAGGCGGGGAGGGAAAGCACCCTGAACTGGACTACACTTAAGCCTAAATTACTGAGAAATTACCATATTTGCCCGAGTTTACCTCAAGTTACAAGGTAAAGCTCTCTATTATCAGATGGAAACAAGAGCTGGAAGTAGAAATTAGATTTTGTTGTGGAAAAATAAGTGAAGTGTTATCATTTGCACACCTTTGTGTCTGTGGGATTTGCACTTGCTATATGGACAGGCCTAAAAACTACATTGTTCCTTGACTAACTACAGTGATCTATTTTTGATACAGACCAAAAAAAGGCACAAAAATGGTAAAAAATTGAGAATAAAATCATACCTAAGCAATATTTAATAGTGCCACAAGTGTTATATATGAGGTTATGGATGTCAGTTAGAACTGGACATGGAACAACAGACTGGTTCCAAACAGGAAAAGGAGTTCGTCAAGGCTGTATATTGTCACCCTGTTTATTTAACTTATATGCAGAGTACATCATGAGAAACGCTGGGCTGGAAGAAACACAAGCTGGAATCAAGATTTCAGGGAGAAATATCAATAACCTCAGAAATGCAGATAACACCACCCTTATGGCAGAAAGTGAAGAGGAACTCAAAATCCTCTTGATGAAAGTGAAAGTGGAGAGTGAAAAAGTTGGCTTAAAGCTCAACATTCAGAAAACGAAGATCATGGCATCTGGTCCCACCACTTCATGGGAAATAGATGGGGAAACAGTGGAAACAGTGTCAGACTTTATTTTTCTAGGCTCCAAAATCACTACAGATGGTGACTGTAGCCATGAAATTAAAAGACGCTTACTCCTTGGAAGGAAAGTTATGACCAACCTAGATAGCATATTCAAAAGCAGAGACATTACTTTGCCAACAAAGGTTTGTCTAGTCAAGGCTATGGTTTTTCCTGTGGTCATGTATGGATGTGAGAGTTGGACTGTGAAGAAGGCTGAACGCCGAAGAATTGATGCTTTTGAACTGTGGTGTTGGAGAAGGCTCTTGAGAGTCCCTTGGACTGCAAGGAGATCCAACCAGTCCATTCTGAAGGAGATCAGCCCTGGGATTTCTTTGGAAGGAATGATGCTAAAGCTGAAACTCCAGTCCTTTGGCCACCTCATGCAAAGAGTTGACTCATTGGAAAAGACTCTGATGCTGGGAGGGATTGGGGGCAGGAGGAGAAGGGGACGACAGAGGATGAGATGGCTAGATGGCATCACTGACTCGATGGACATGAGTTTGAGTGAACTCCGGGAGTTGGTGATGGACAGGGAGGCCTGGTGTGCTGCGATTCATGGGGCCGCAAAGAGTCGGACACGACTGAGCAACTAATCTGATCTGATCTGATCTGATGGATGTCAGAGGAAAAAATGAGTTTGTATTCCATTATAGATAATTAAGTGATATAACCACTCAGTTTTTACTACCACTCTTCTAATGATAGCTATGAAAGTGAAAGTTAAGTCGCTCAGTCGTGTCACTCTTTGTGATCCCATGGACTATAGCCTACCAGGCTCCTCCCTCCATGGGATTCTCCAGGCAAGAATACTGGAGGGGGTTGCCGTTTCCTTCTCCATGGGATCTTCCCGACCCAGGATCGACCCCAGGTCTCCCGCATTCCAGGCACACGCTTTAACCTCTGAGCCACCAGGGAAGCCCAATGATAGCTATAAAGGACATCAAATATAATCTGTACTATTTAAGTATGTCAAGTACCATTCAACTTCTAAGAATGTAGAAATGGAATCTTCTAGAAATGAGTCAATTAAATGCTTTTGCAATTATTTAGACAAAGAGTCAATTTTTACCCCCAAAATGCTATATCAGGGTAGAAAGTGTTTTTAAAAATCCATTGCATTATTCCACCTGAGGGTTGTGAGTGAAGTGCAGTGATGATTTATTTTAATACAAAAAAAAAAAAAAAGCTTTAAAAAGAAAATCTAACTCCACTGAAGTGGAAAAAAAAGCAATATACTATTTTAGTGCCAAATATTGTCAGATTTGATCAATTTAAGATGCATGCAATCTTGGCTTTTTTGGGTACCCCTAACCAGATCTCAGAGTTCAAGGTGGTAAGTATAACAAAAACTACATAATAAATACAGTCTGGCTCTGAACTTTTATCCATCAATCCAGCTGGATTAAAAAAAAAAAAAAACTATCAGTGTTGAACCACATAATGTTCCAGGAACCTCATGTCTCTTCTTAGTGTTAATTCCTTTACCAAACAGGGGACTTGCTTAGAGGTTCAAGAAGTCTCTGTTCCCAGATATCTGCTTGAAGTCTTAGTCCTGGGGGCACCATCAATCTGAATGGGTCTCTTCTCTGTTACTGATGAGCTCCTTCAGGTAGCCATTACAGAAAACCTATAGTGGGTAGGTGGATTGGTTCTACATCTAGGTTCTTCCTAGAATAGATGAAGTATATTAATCCTAAAATGTAAAAGGCATCAAACCTGGACTGGTGACTCGTTTCATATATGATATTATACATGTTTCAATGCCATTCTCCCAAATCATCCCACCCTCTCCCTCTCCCAAAGAGTCCAAAAGACTGTTCTATACATTAGTGTCTCTTTTGCTGTCTCATATACAGGGTTATTGTTACCATCTTTCTAAATTCCATATATAAACCAATACAATATTGTAAAGTTAAAAAAAAAAATCTACTCAAAGAAAAATAAATAAAATAAAATAAACAAAACAAAAAATAAAATGCAAAAGGCATTTCCACTTCAAAAATCCAAAAGAGGATATACTCTGTTAGCACAGATTCACAATTTACCAAAGCCTGGGTGCCGGGGTCCATCCCCGGTGGATTTGGAGAATTCGAAGGGGAGACGGCTTCGGCGATCAGGATACGACAGAATTAAAGATATAAAGAGTGGTTAAATAAGGATAGCTCAGTGAGGAAATTCAGTGGAGAAAAGAGGCTGAATTATTCAGCCAGAAGGTGAGAGAAAGGACGACATGGGGAGACCAAGTTTCGGAGAACAAGGCCCACACTTTATTTTCCAAAGTAGTTTTTATACCTTAAGTTATGCATAGAGGATAATGGGGGAAGGGGTAGAGTCATGCAGTAAGCCAGGCTTTCTTCCTGCAAACTTATCATATGCAAAAGTTTAGGTGATTTGCATCATCTTCTGGCCCGGAGGCCTGTTAACATTTTAAGAAACTTATTTTTCTCTAAAGGTGATTATTCTAAAGTCAGGCGCCACCCTCCAAAAGCATTAGATAAAGTTGCATTCCTATAGGGCAAAGGTGTGGTGGGCTATAACAAGAAAAAGAATTAACTCAAGGGTCCAAGGTTACAAACATTAAAGCTACTACTCACACCAATTATATTAATCAATACACTGCCAGGGACACAGCAGGTAAGGGATATGGAGACTTAGCAACAAACATTGGCCCAACAAGTGAAAAACCCTTCACCATACAATTTCTAATCAATCTTTTAACTGCTCAAAGGAATCTGTATTTAGACAGTTTAGAACATCTTATGCCTCTTGCAGTTGGGAGGCTCTGAACAATCACATGTGGCCGGAAGAACCTATTCAGGAGAGAGATGGTGGTGGGGGACAGCCCCCCGTAAAGTCAGAGGTGTAGGTGAGAGCACAAAGCAGTAAAGTAGGCAGACTCTGGTTTGAGGGGTAGATGCTCAAGAATTTCCAGGGGGACTCCTGAGGCTCGATCCCACCTTTGCATATGCCAAGCCTCCTTCCTCATGAACTTTGCCACAGGCGGAGTTCCTCACGCTGGCTCCCGGCACCTGGGAAACTTACACAGGCCGAGAGGGCTCTCTTTTCCAGAAGCAGAAATGAGTATGGAGCCCTGTGCTGTCTGGAATGTGTAGACTGTCATCAGTAAACTCTCTTATTTTTTAAGTCTCTTCTCTCATCATTTCCTTCACCTTCTTACTCTATTGTAAACCCTTGGGATCCTCTATGTACAAGCTCTTTTTCTTCCATTTGCCTGGAAATATTGGGCATGTGAGTAAAATAAAACGTGAAACAGGGCTCCTCCTTACTTCCCTTCCAGGTCCTTCTCTTTTTCTCCTCCCTAAAGTTCCCTGACTTTAAATCTCAAATCATGTGTCTATACCACCCATTAGGGCTTCCCCAATGGCTCAGCAGGTAAAGAATCTGCCTGCAATGCAGGAGACACAGGTTCAAACCCTGGGTCAAGGAAAGCCCCTGGGGAAGGAAATAGCAACGCACTCCAGTATTCTTGCCTGGAAAATCCCCTGGACAGAGGAGCCTCGTGGGTTACAGTCCAAAGGATTACAAAGAGTTGACACAGCTGAGCAACTACACATGCACACAAACCCCTCTTATCTCTTCTTGTTGCAATCATCCACCAAGTCCACCGGATTTTAACTGCTGGCTCATGTCACTCTCTTCAACATAATTACAGTATTCATTTAGTCATTTCAAAATCCAGATAGATGATCTTTCCAATAGTGTAGCCACTAAAGTCCTTTACCTGCTGTCTTCCATCATCTTGTCCATCACTTTACATCAGCCACTCAGTCCTATAAGGCATCTTCAGTTTAGTTCAGTTCAGTCACTCAGTTGTGTCCAACTCTTTGTGACCCCATGGACTGCCACACGCCAGACCTCACTATCCATCACCAACTCCTGGAGTTTATTCAAACACATATCCATTGAGTCAGTGATGTCATCCAACCATCTCATCCTCTGTCATCCCGTTCTTCTCCCACCTTCAATCTTTCCCAGCATCAGGATCTTTTCCAATGAATCAATTCTTTGCATCAAGTGGCCAAAGTATTGGAGTTTCAGCTTCAACATCAGTCCTTCCAATGAATATTCAGGACTGATTTCCTTTAGGATGGACTGGTTGGATCTCCTTTCTGTCCAAGGGACTTTCAAGAGTCTTCTCCAACACCACAGTTCAAAAGTATCAATTCTTCAGTGCTCAGCTTTCTTTATAGTCCAACTCTCACATCCATGCATGACTACTGGAAAAGCCATAGCCTTGACTAGACGGACCTTTGTTGGCAAAGTAATGTCTCTGCTTTTTAATGTGCTGTCTAG